>NC_080671.1:408514436-408814936 GCF_030247195.1 Topomyia yanbarensis | reverse complement strand
TATATTACATATGAGCGACCGAAAATAAATGTCGCAAGGATGGAACATGCTTCGCAAAACCCGTTTCAAATATATTAAAATATAAGAATCAGAAATAAACTTCAAGCATAAAAATCGGACACAAATTCTTCAGCATAAGAATCGCATAAAAAGTTTTCATCCATAAAACTCAGCAAGGATGAACCTCCAGTATAAAAATCGTTTCAAAATAAATAAATCGCTCGTAGGAGCATCCGTATATCTTGATGTTCAAGATCAAAAGTCGGCTAAAAACTACTTAGAATCTAGTAACTAGTAAGAATCGGATATATTTCTTTCCGGCTTTTTTACTGAAGGTTTTTTTATCCAACTCTTACAAAGAAATGTCCCAGTCCGATTTTTATGCTTGAAGTTTATATACCTTGCGTGATCTGTCCTTGCGACTTTTATTTTCGGTCGCATATTCTGTACGATTTGCACATACATACAATGGATCGACAGCCACGATCTTGAGATACTATGTGTCGATACTGAAACATCGCTTGAAACCAGCGGCGGATCAAGAAGGAAGATTCTGGAGGTCCAGGCCCTGCCGAAAATTTTCAACTTGTTAAGAAATTTTATACTCACTGCATACTCCCTCCGGGCCGGGATGACTGACGATTTCTAGAGTGATTGCATCACCTTTCTATAAGAGAAAGGGATAAATGTGCCGAAGTCAATTTTCGCCAAAAAAATTTTTTTCGATGCTACATCAAATCTTAACGTTTCATGCATTTTAATGTCACTTGGCATCGAAAATAGAAATTTGATTTTAAAATTTTCCGTTACTCCCCCCTTTGAGAATTTTTCATTTCAGTTTATATGGGAATTTGCTGTGTGGTCGCACTCTTCAACCCGTAATTCCAGAACCAGAAGTCCAATCAACAAAAAATTCAATAGCAGTCAATGGGAAGGTTGCACCTTTCATTTGAGACTAAGTTTGTGTAAATCGGTCCAGCCATCTTTAAGAAACAGAGGTGACATTATTTTTCACTTACACACACAGACATTTTTCGATCTCGACGAACTGAGTCGAATGACATATGACACCTCCGGGCCGGGGTTAGATTGACGATTTTTAGACTGAATGAGAAAGGCAAAAACATTTTTAGCAAATGTTGAAAGTTATGCAATGTTTTGGTGAGCAGTTCTATGTTTCATAGACATTTAATCAATTTCGCTTCCTATTAAATAAAGATCCTTATTACGGTACATCTCTTCAAAAGCGAGCTCAATATGAAAGAAAATCTGAAGATTATGATTGATTACAGAACTCTGGAATTTTCTATTGGAATGTTTTCAGACAGGAATTTGATATTGATGCAATTAGACAACTGTGAAATCAAGACCAATAGATCAGTTACATATCAGGACCCCTTTCCGACAATTTATCAAAATTCCTCATGATGTTTACAGCAACAGGTTATCAATCTACGGATCAGATAATTGTTATTGTAATATTGAATTAAATCAGGGCCGGCGGAATGCGTGGGTAGTATGGGTAGTACTACCCACTTGAAAATTACCGAACGGGGAATTACCCACTCGAAAGTTTGGAACAAACCAAAACCTGAGATTAACCACATATGGTCGGTGTTAAATCAGACCGGACTAACTCGCAAAACATCAAAAAATGAAATAATGATAACACTGGATAAAGAATTTCTTCAGCTACATTAGACTTTTTCCAGATTTGAAATATGTAACCATAAACAAGAATTATGGCAACAAATAGTTTTCAATTATAACGTAGAGGATGCTGCGATTCAAACTTTAAACTCATTTTTCTCGAAATCAATGTTTTGTCACTTAGTCCGGTCTGACTTAACACCGACCATATGTGTCTTGCACACAAAATTGTTGCGTTGGATATTCTTGATGTAAAACAATTGTATCATTTTATTCAGATACATATTTCTTTGCTTCACAATTTAATTTTTTGAGAATATGGGAAAATAATTAGGATTTGTTTGAAATTTGAAATTGTTTTTGCCTTTCTCATATAAAGAAAGGCTATGCAATCACTCCAAAAATCGATTTTCAAACCAAGGCCTGGAGGGCCGAGTGTCATATCCCATTCGATTCAGTTCGTCGAGATCGCAAAATGTCTGTGTGTATGTATATATGTGTGTATGTATGTGTGTGTCAAATAATGTCACTCAATTTTCTTAGAGATGCCTGAACCGATTTGCACAAACTCAAATGAACGGTATAACGCTCCCATAAGACGTTATTGAATTTTTAGTTGATCGGACTTCCGGTTCCGGAGTTACGGGTTGAAGAATGTGGTCACACAGCATATTCCCATATAAACTGGTAACCCTACGATGTCCGAATAATGTAATACATATTCAAAAACGTTCAACATTACTTGGATTGGCGGGTCTAGATCATTAATGATCAATTGAAGTAGTCATTGGTTACCTATGACGAATCTTGAAGCCCCTTGGGAACTCGCCAAGTTTCCGAGCTAATGTCACACCTATTTCGCAGCAAACACTTAACCGATGTTTACAAACTTGATTTCAAATGAAAGATATAACACTCCCATTGACTGCTATTGAACTGAATGCTTCAGTTTTTTTTCCATATAATTTATATGCGGGATACACAGTTCGGGTCGACAGTTCATTCGGAGTTTCTCCACAGAAGAAAAAGTTTTCTTGATCCTCTCCGCATTTTGCACACCGTGCCTTATTTCTACAATGGGCCTATTGTTTGCAACGACGACAGTTCATGCCCCGCGGTACAGAAAGGCGAACATATACACGGCCCTCGTTCAAAAGAACACATTCTGAAAGATGAAATGAAAGCTAATGGAAAATACTCCTCGATTTTTGCTGAACGCAATTGCTTGCATACCAGAATTTTCACTGACTGAAGCACAGGGATCTGGAAGGAGCAACCCCTTTTTACAATTAAAGCCCTTCTCGGAGACTACACCGTCAATCTCTACTTCCCGGCGGGTACGTAGACAAAAAACTTTTTCGTACACAGCCGAGTGTTGTATAGTTAGATCACGCAATATATTAATGATGTTAAATGGCTTGTCTTTGGCCCGGTAGTAGACCATCCAGGGGCCGGTTGTATTAGATATAATTTGCATCGAAAATAAGACTTAACGGTATTATTTTTGCAATCGGAGAACTATTCAAATCGGGAGAAATCACTCCGAATCTTACTACCCACTCCGGTAAAAGGTGTTTCGCCGGCACTGCATTAAATCAGTCACCATCAATAAATTTTCAACTTCAATCCAATAATTTTTATGGGAGGGGGTGTATGGTGTTAAACCCCAGAGCCTTCTCTTGGCTACGCCGTTGCTTGGAGTTATTTATTTCGCTTTTCATTTTCCGATATGTTTCAAATCGATCCGATGGTCTTTGCATTGATAAGTTATCAAGTTCCTTCCAGACAACTTGGAATTATTCGGTGATTATTTGTACTGCCCATAAACGCATAAGAGTCCCATGTGGATTTTTGTCGAAAATGAGTTATCCGTTGGATTGTATTCTGTATCACCACTGAATCACACTGCACAAATAAGATTACCGGGTTTGTTCAGAAAATATCAAAAAAATACCAAAACATGGTTGTCCCATCCATTTGGCTCAATGGATGGGACAATCTTGAACAGCGTTTTTCTCGGCTTGCTGTTTTTCAACATGGGACTCTTATGCTGTTATGGGCAGTGTAGCGGTTGTAGGTAGAAGAATGAAATGCAAAATTCGTTTTATCGAGATAGTGTTTGGCTTATTTAAATGGATTATTACTATATTGAACAATAAATAGGTGACAAAGGGTAATTCACAAGCAACAAGCCATAACTGTTAAACTATTCAAAATAGATATTTCATGTCTTCAGTAAAGTTATTCGTAAAAGTAAGAGCTACAAATTTGCTGAAGACATCATTTCAATAGAATCATTTCCAAGAAAATTTATGAAAATATCTCACTCGTAGGGGAATTTATCAGCAAAAGCACAATACCAAAAGAAAGGGCATATTACCTCTATTAAATTTTCCGAAGATAATATTGACCTGAAATTAGCCGTTTTGGCGTTAATAATAGATAACCTGTTTTTGGTCATATTTCTGGCAATGGGAAATGATAAAAAAATTCATCCGTATTTAATGTTAAATATCTGTTTTCATAATAGTCCGATTTCAACAATCTATAACCTGTTCGAAAAGTAAAAGCTGTCTAAAAAAAATATAAAGTATTAATCTATGTTGTTAATTTCGGCAGATAATTTTAAAAAAACTGCAAAAAACGCCATGCAAACATTCATATCTTGGAAACTAAATATCAGAATCAAAAACAAATTAATAGCGTTCTGACTGGCTGATAGGTCTTTCATTTAAAATTGGTTTGGATAAAATAGGTTCAGCCATTGCTGAGAAACACGAATGAGAGTTTGTCCGTTACATACGTACACACACAGACACACACACAGACATTGTCCCAAATCGTCGAGCTGAGTCGATTGGTATATAAGACTCGGCCCTACGGGCCTCGGAAAAAACCTAGAAAGTTTGAGCGAATTCTATACATTTCTTTTATAAGAAATGTAAAACTATCAGCTTGGACCAGCATCTTAAACTATATTAGCACGGAACGGCGTATGCGATGGAACTGGATAGAGACAAGTTCCGTAAGCCTAAGCTCCATTTTAATTTTCATAAAATAATTCGCCTCATGAAGGCTCGGTCGTAAAGAACAAAATTTGAAGTCAATAGCGATATCGGGTCTAAGAAGCGCTTTATCGTCGACTTGGCTCGTAACGACAAGAATAAATACAATGGTTCCTTTGTTCTCGTCACAATGCACACTAGGTCGAGCGGCTGCTTGGTTGTCGTTCACTTTGCTCGCTTGTAGAAGCAGAAAGTGGAATTAAGGGTTGGATTACTAGTGCGAATGATTACTTCCCAGGGCAGTCTTTTCACCCATCACCAAGCACACATTAATCAACGTGTCGTTCAACAGTTCATAACGTCATATTTATTAGTTGACTTCAATGGCAATAGCCGTCCTATTTAAAAAAAATAGAATGACTCCCGCAGTTAGAAATCCCTTTATTTGTCTCACAATTAGAATCTGGATTGATGGCTATCGCTGATAGAGGCTGTGAACACCAACGCCATGGTTCCCCATTACCTACCATAACGATTGACAGATGAGAATTTTAATTGCATATACCCCCTATACTTCATACCTCTATTTCTCGGAACCGCTTTATGACGCACTTGACCAAGCCTCTAGTGTCCGATGCATTCAGCGATTAACATCGATAAGAACCGCCTGGGAGCCTGATTTCACGACCTTTCGTCATCGGTGGAGAATGGCTAACCGGATCGATTCCCGAATGCATCATTGTCCTTTTAGAAAACGGCAGCTAAATGTCTCGTAATAATTACCTCACCGCACAGACAAATGAGAATTGTAAACATCGTTTGCACAATTGATCGTATAATTAAAGACTCGCTGACCGCTAATGAGGTGTTCTACACCGGCGAACCAAATTTATCATCACAGGATTCGAGTGCCTGCGGGGATTGATTGCTTCAAGAATGTTTGTTTTACCGAAGCTACTCAGCCCAGATAACCCAGGTGGCTTCCACGGAGAAAGCCGAAGTGCAAGTGCACACAGTAATTAGTGGTGTGCGAGGAAAAAAAATTGCCGTGAGTTCCCGTCTTGCACTGTTATTACGATGTATGTATGGAAACTTGGAACGTGAGTTAGGTCGAGGACGTGGGGCTCATTATGAGAGTCGTTTCATGCTTAGCTTGATTGCTGACGATTAACCGAAGGTGTGTAGTATAAACCTGTTCGGATAGTGACGAGTTCTAAGGCAAAAAATTATGCGATATGAAGTAAGCAACATTATAGGTATGCATATATGACTAAACTTTCAAGGAACATCGGGACTTGACTTCAGATTGTAATGAGATTAACATTTAAAATCTAATCAGCACCACATTTGCTCCCGGTACATTCATTTCAACCGGAATGTCAGATATTTCCTTTTTCAAGCCCGTTGCCATTTTTGCTCGTTTCTAAACAGCTCGTTAGGACGTCTGGAATGTCGTAGCACTTATTAACAAAGCGAACGAAATGCTCACATTTACACTCGGTTTCTGAGTCACATAACTATTTCCCCCCGACCGATGAAGATCTTTCAACTTCTAACCTATATTTGTTCGTTTCTTTTTTTTTATTCTCGCCCCCAAACAGACACCCCTTCGACGCCAATATCGCAGTCCCCGCAAAGTACCTCCTGCAGCCCTTTTACCACCGGATACTACAGCGGCCAGGTGTTCTTCCCGCAGACGCCGAATGCGGTGCAGCGGCCTCTTCCGGGAGCTGGTGGGCGCGGAGGAGGCGGAGGAGTATTCTTTGGACTGCCAACCCCCAGTCCCAGTGGCAGCAGCAGCCACAGCAGCCAGCACAGTGCCAACAGTCCGGACACACCGTCCTGCTCCTCGGCTGGACCGATTTTGTAAGTACCATGCAACGTGAACTTAGTCATTGGGTGGTGGTTTTGCCCTTGAAGCTGTCATTTTTCTCTACAATGGAAAGGTTTATTATGTTTTACTACTTTGCTGTAAGGGTAGATTTTTTTCGACAGGCTTCACGCTATAAGTGTACAAAATCGAACGAAGAATCGAACCTAATTCAGTAACAATCAACTAGTGGATGAAAATCAACTCATTTTATTTGAATTCGTCTAACGTAACGTCTCGTCTCTTCTCCGTGAAGGGTCTTTGATTATATAGTCCCTGGTCATATTATTTTACTTAAGAGGAATGGAAAGGGTTGGTTAAGATTGATTCAGCAAAAAAACATATTTTCTAAAATTCATTGTAATGATAAAGAGTGTTAGTATATTCATTCATATTCCTTATAATAATGCTTCAATATTTCCTCAAACTTTCATTGTAAAATGGTAATATTTGAGCGAGTGACAGTGAAATTTCAAAGGCGCCTTGTCGAAAATTTGCGTTGCGCTGTACACCATGACTCAAGATCCTCTGTACCAATTGTTGTGAGAATTTGCACAGTTCTTTTTCGCGTTGTTCGCCAGGTAGGGGAACATGGGGAGACTTGACCAGGTTTTTAGCTAAAACTACATAAATCTCTAGAAAGGCCTTCAATCCCTCAAAAGTCATTGAGATATAATGTGCAAAGTTATTGTGCGTCTTCATGATTTTTTGCAGAGTTTTTAATTTAATTGTCGAAAAGTTACAAAAAAATTTCTGAGATCGTTTTTTTTTGGTCAAGTCTCCCCTGAGGGGAGTCTTGTCCAAGGCGTGGGGAGACTTGACCAAGAGAATTTTGAAAAATCATAACAAAAAATAATGACTTAAAACATACTGTACTAATTTTTTTACATATTGTCGAGATCTTTGGGTAGCAGTAAAAAATATTAAAAGGTTGCATTTGATAAATTTCGATTTTTAATGCATTTCTTTTTAAGTATTAACTGTACAGCTTGCATTGCATGTTCACACGTTACGAAATCAGTCGTACTATTGCTAACTTTGTTTACTAATACTAAAATATAAAGACTTATGTTTCAGGTGGGATTTTTTTAAAGCATGATTAACATTAACATTAGATACCAAAGCATAATAAATATCAGAAATTTGGTATCTTTCTTCAGCTAATTGCCACTTCGTCAAGTCTCCCCATAAAATCTTGGTCAAGTCTGCCCAACATTAATTATTGCGTTCAATGTCATTCAATTTCTAGTAATAACTATTCCAATGTTCCAATTTATGTAAAATCATTTCACTGCTTCACAAAGATTAAGATGGTATATTAGTACATTAATAGTAATTAGTAGTCCAGTAGATATGTCCATACAAAGTTTGATAAAAAATTACATCATTTAATGCAAATTTATTAATCAGGTAATATTTTCTGTAAGGAAAGAATTTTTCATTCCAAACTTTTAAAATTACCTTAAGGGATCAAAACAAGTATAAAAATATTTTTGAAAAAAAAAATTATGAATCGAATAGAAGACACTATAGCCAAAAATAGAATTTTGTGCTTGGTCAAGTCTCCCCATGTTCCCCTAACTATTTCAATTCTTTTGTTGATTTTTTAAATTTTTTATGGAAGTCAAAATTCCGATTCTCGCTAGAAAAAAATGGTTAAATAAAATAATAAAAATAATAATTTTGTTAAAAACTCCCGTAGTTACCAGGGCTATGACGTGAGGAGGAGCTGTGCTAGATTCCAAAGCGGTCGGTCCAGAAGATTTTGAATTATGGTGTACACCGGTTTTTTTCGAGGTGCCTCCTGAGGATTCACTGTCACTCGCCCAATTTTCAATATTTTCAAAAAAAAATCTAGAGAAATGTTGTTCAAAGGTTGCATTATTGTACAGAATAGATATGTGCGTCGATGTATTTTTGATCGGCGCAGGCGTTAGGCGTCACGCTATTGGTACCTATCGGCGGCTGATATTGGCATGACGAATATGTAACCGAAAAATCTCGACACTACAATTCCTTTTCAGAATTAGAAGCCTAACAGATTTCGCAACATGCATGGCATGTGTTACTGGCACTGAAAATCCTCCCTGAGGTAGAATCGACCGCACGTCGAAGAACTCGTGAGACCATAGACTTACCCTCTGTGCCGCCACATCAGTGTCCAAGCCTTGTGATAAGTTAGGATCATCCCTATGAGAAATATTGTTTAGGAACGAGAAAAAAATCAATTCATAAATTTTTGAAAAAGGCATGATGTCATATAATGAACCGTTTACCATAATCATGGCCAAGCTCCCGAAATCATGTATAATAAACCTCTTATTCATGAAAACTTCTGTGTTATCTCAAAACTAATCCACTTTAAAAATTAGCACGTTACACTCGAATTTTTATAAGGGTTATTGTGAGTGAAATTTTTAATGATTCTAGTTCATCAGTGTGCACACTGATATGTATTAAGGTTCAACTGAGAAAGCTTGGAAAACGAAAAAATCAACCAATAGTCCGTATGGAAATCAATCAATAGTACCCTACCAATGCCCCAAATACGGCAGCCCTAAGTTTGCGCCGCTAAAACAACAAAAATGATCCATAAAAAATTGAAAAACGATCCATAAAAAAGTTGTCAATGTTCCATAAAACAATACTGAAAATCCATAAAAAAGTGTGAATGATCCATAAAAAAGGGTGATTTGATCCATAGATTATTCAAAATTGAACCATAAAATAATCGCAAAAGAGCACTAAAATAGTAATAAAAGAGCAATTAAAATGAACCAATGCCCCATAAAAATATTGGAAATGTTCCATAAAATGATACATTTTGCGCCATAAATTAACTGACATTGATCCATAGAATATTAACAATGTACATTAAAACACGTCGATATGTTCCATAATATCGACAAAAGTGCTCCACGGTATTACAAAATGGAGCAATAAAATGTCAGAAAAAGTTCCATAAATTTGATGAAAATGTTTGCTAAATAATTTTTCTTGGTCCATAGAAGATGTAAAAATGAACATTAGAAATGATTCATATATCGAACGTTAAATTATGGTTCATGGATATTTACAAAACGATCCATAAGAAAATAAAATGTTAAACGATCCATTAATATGTGCTTATGCACCAGAAAATTAAATTTAATTAATTCATGCGAAATTTTTGCTATTCGAACTAATAATAAAGTTTATTACATTTGGTTGTAATGTCAAACTACAACAAACAATGCATACATTATAGTTAAACTTCAGCTTCCGTACCCAACTAGTCAGCTAACTGACCTTAGCTAACCTGAAATCATTATGGCAATTCTTTAAACGTCAGGGTATTTATGATATTAGAGCGCTGAGTGTTATTAGACCACCTATACAGGCTGGCATGAGTCGCAAATACTATCTGAATAACTATCTGAAGCGAAAACGGACACTTTATACACGAACACTGACTAATGTGGCTACGCCACATCGCTTTCTTGTGCACTGTCCGACTTCGCTGCCGCTCAGTCGGCTTTTAACTAGCTATAGCCCCTATGTTTAAGTAAACCGGGCAAACGAGAGGACCACAGGTTTGCCTGCAATTCCAGCTACGGGTTAATCAATGCCTCGTCCAACGGATCCTCAGCGGCTTTGCGCCGCTTCGGATCCTTGGCCCCGGATATGCGGCCAAGCCGCATCACACTAACTCCCAGTATAAGCTCACTTGTTAAAACACTGTCACTGTTATGAGAATTATTAAGCACAACTTATTTTTTAAGTTTACCATAAAATTTCGCATGAATTCATTAAGTTTATTTTTTCTAATGCATAAGCACATATTAATGGGTCGTTTTACATTTTCTTTTCTTATGGATCGTTTTGTAAATATCCATGAACCATAATTTCGTTCGATATATGAATCATTTCTAATGTTTATTTTTACATCTTCTATGGACCAAGAAAAATTATTTAGCAACATTTTCATCAAATTTATGGAACTTTTTCTGACATTTTATTGCTCCATTTTGTAATACCGTGGAACATTTTTGTCGATATTATGGAACATATCGACGTGTTTTAATGTACATTGTTAATATTCTATGGATCAATGTCAGTTAATTTATGGCGCAAAATGTATCATTTTATGGAACATTTCCAATATTTTTATGGGGCATTGGTTCATTTTAATTGCTCTTTTATTACTATTTTAGTGCTCTTTTGAGACCATTTTATGGTTCAATTTTCCATAATCTATGGATCAAATCACCCTTTTTTATGGATCATTCACACAGTTTTATGGATTTTCAGTTTTGTTTTATGGAACATTGACAACTTTTTTATGGATCGTTTTACAATTCTTTATGGATTATTTTAAATATTTTATATGCAAAAGTACATTTTCCCCCCAAATACATTGATTCATTTCCATGAAGATTTTTTCAACGGTGTGAGAAAAAACTGCTTTTTTCGTTTTCCAAGATGGCCGCTTTTGCAAGCTTTCTCAGTTGAACCTTAACTTTATCGACTAAAAGAGTTGAAACGTGAACGATGTTCATGATTTTAGGAAGGTAGTCATGATTTTCGTAAGTTCTTTTCGTGCTTTCGTGATATTTTATTCATGATTTCATTCTTGTATTTTTCGCGTGAGTGATTCATGTTCATGATCTCACCAGCTTAGCCACGATTTTCGTCATTGTTATATGCTGAAGGGGGGCGGTGCTGTAAAGTGCTCAAACCGAAAGTTATTTTGTTTTATTACGTTTTTGAAAGTAAGACAACAAGGATAAGGATCTTTTGTGTAATATTTAGATTTATTTATACATTCATTGAGCTCGAAAAAAATATATTTTCATACGAGCGTTCCAAGAGTAGACGTCCAACCGTTTCCACGTCGAGGAGCGCCGCGGCGAACACGATAAAATTGTCTGACGCAGGAAATTCAATAAGTTTTGTGAAGTTTAGACTTTTTTTTATTCATTTCGTTTATTTGATAGGCACAAATGCGTTAGCTTGGCGGTGCCGAATTCTTTTGTTTTTACATTTTGGATATCTTAAAACTAGGAGGTTACAATGTTGAAATATTTTTTTTTTTACAAAGGAAAAGAAAGTTTACAGCTATCTTAAGACTAGAAATAAGATTCAATATACAAGAAAGGGCCAAAACATTTTTTTATGAAAAAAAATTAAAACAAGGGATTCACTTTGATATACAAGAGGGGGAGTAATAGTATTTTACGAAATATTTTACGGTTATCTTAAAACTAACAATATAGTTTAGTACACAAAAGGAAGAACAAATATTTATGAGAAATTTCACAGAAATCTTAAAACTAGGGATTCAATTCTATTTACAAGATAAAGGACAAGAGTTTCAATAAAGAGTAAAAATTATAGCTATCTTAAAACTAGGAATACAGAATATTAATTTGATTTTTTTTAACGAAAACTTATGCTTGGTCAAGATATTCAGAGGGTGGCTTATTTCCACATCAGTGTAGCAGCAGTTGTATTAAGGACAGGGGAGAGAAGGCGTATGGTGACAGGGAAAGAAGAGCAAAACTTGCAACTTTCGCTCAATCAAGGGGTGGGAGGGTGGTATCAGCGAAACAAATTTGCGCCTCAGTCTGGTAAGTCGTCGAGTACCGGATTGGCGGATGGTATTCTTCGGACCTGCGGGGAATCCTTCAAAAGTCATCGGACCTCGAGTCGCTCTCGCTTCAGTTTCCTTCTATGCACGCGTAGTGGTAAGGGCGACGGCGGTTACATAGTGGCACTCTGGAGCTCATCGGTTCCACAAGGCAGGAGGAAACTGTAAAAACGAGAAATACAAGAGAGGGGCTAAATTGGGATATTTATCGTTTTTATGAAGGTATAAATAAGGGACATATAGGGGATCACAGATCACGAGTTGCCAGCATATCTCGGACTGGTACATTGGGTGGTCTACCTCGGGCCCGAAGGGATTCCTTTAACTGAGACCTGGCGTCACAATACCCGGCGCATACCCAGACAACATGTTCGATGTCGTGATAGCCCTCGTCACAAGCGCACAGACTACTCTCCGCAAGCCCAATACGCCGCAAATGCGCATCCATGGTGTAGTGATTGGACATAAGTCGGGACATTACACGAATAAAATCCCATTCCCCATTGCTCCACGAGGTTTGCTAACTGTTGAGCGTCCTCTGACGACAAATACTAAAAAATTCGTTGAAGCAGATTGGTCTTTCGTATATGTCACCATTTAATGCGCCCGCCTTTGCTAATGAGTCGGCCTTTTCATTGCCCGGGATAGAACAATGAGAGGGGACCCAAACAAAGGTAATCTGATAAGATTTTTCAGATAACGTACACAAGGACTCCTGTATCTTCCCCAGAAAATACGGGAATTGCTTTTTAGGCTTCACCGCACGAAGAGCCTCGATGGAGCTGAGGCTGTCCGAAGTGATGAAGTAGTGATCTGTGGGCAGAGTGTCGATGATCCCAAGGGTGTACTGAATTGCAGCTAACTCTGCGACGTAAACTGAAGCAGGATCATTGAGCTTGAATGAAGCGATGATAGTATTACTGAAGATACCGAAGCCAGTGGACCCATCGAGATTTGATCCGTCAGTGTAAAACATTTTGTTGCAGTCGACTTCTCGGAATTTATTATAAAATATATTGGGGATCACCTGCGGGCGTATATGGTCCGGGATTCCACGAATCTCTTCCTTCATGGATGTGTCGAAGAATACAGTAGAATCAGAAGTATCTAGGAAACGGACACGGTTGGGATTGTACGAAGAAGGATTGATGCTCTGTGCCATGTAGTCGAAGTACAAGGACATAAAACGGGTTTGAGAATTAAGCTCGACGAGCCTCTCGAAATTTTGAATCACCAACGGGTTCAGAATGTCGCATCGGATGAGCAATCGATATGAGAGTTCCCAAAATCGATTTTTTAGCGGAAGAACGCCCGCCAGCACTTCGAGACTCATCGTATGGGTCGAGTGCATGCAACCCAAGGCAATGCGCAAGCAACGATACTGGATTCTGGATAGGTTCGCAGCGGAGCGGAAACAGAAACACCCGTACTCCATCACCGACAATATCGGGGAGTGAGCGTAGCGTATTGGTAAATCGATTGCCTTGTACGCAGCGCACCTGGGTTCGAGTCCCGACCCCGCAAATAGGGTTAGAAATTTTTCCTAAGAGATTTTTCTAACCCGAAGAGGCGAATGACCTTAAGGTTAAAACCTGTATAATTGAAATAAAAAAAGCCGACAATATCGTTGTTCGGTATAACCTGATCAGGTCTCCTGGGTGAGCACCCCACCATGTTCCAGTTATTGTTCGGAGAAAATTGATCCTTTGTTGGCATTTATGTTTCAGATACCTAATGTGACATCCCCAGGTACCTTTAGAGTCGAACCAGACCCCGAGATATTTAAATGTGAAAACCTGGTTGATCGTTGCACCCATTAATAGAAGCTGGAGTTGCGCCGGCTCACGCTTCCTAGAAAAAACAACCAACTCAGTTTTCTCCGTGGAGAACTCAATACCCAGCTGAAGAGCCCAAGCAGACAAATTGTCCAAGGTATTTTGTAATGGTCCTTGCAAGTCGGCAGCTTTGGGCCCTGTAACAGAGACCACCCCGTCGTCTGCAAGTTGCCTTAGCGTGCATGAATTGGCAAGACAATCGTCAATGTCATTCACGTAAAAATTGTAGAGCAGGGGACTTAGACATGAGCCCTGGGGAAGACCCATGTGCTAAATCGCGATGTTGTTAAATCGCCATGCGAAAAGTGCATGTGCTTTTCAGACAACAGGTTTAGCAAAAAGTTATTTAAAATTGGTGAAAGACCATGCTGGTGCAGCTTCTCTTACAGAATGTTGATAGAAACTGAGTCAAAAGCCCCCTTAATATCCAAGAAGACTGATGCCATCTGCTCTTTGTTAGCATAGGCCATTTGGATTTCTGTAGAAAGCAACGCAAGGCAATCGTTCGTCCCTTTGCCTTTGCGGAAGCCAAATTGTGTATCTGACAGTAAGCCATTGTCGGAGGCTGGTTTTCCTGGTTTTTGGATGGCGATGACCTTCACTTGCCTCCATTCATAAGGGACAATGTTACCCTCAAGAAACTTGTTAAATAAATTAAACAAGCGCCTTTTTGCAGTGTCAGGTAGATTCTTCAGCAAGTTGAATTTGATTCTGTCGAACCCTGGGGCGTTATTGTTGCACGATAAGAGAGCAAGTGAGAACTCCACCATCGAAAACGGTGTTTCGTTCGCGGTATCGTGAGGAGACGCGGCGCGGCACGTTTTCTGTACCGGGACAGAGTCCGGACAGATCTTCTTGGCGAGAGCGAATATCCAACGGTTTGAATATTCCACGTTCTCGTTGGTACTATTACGATTACGCATACGTCGAGCCGTACCCCAAAGAGTGCTCATCGCTGTTTCTCTCGTTAACCCGTCGACAAACCGGCGCCAATAACTGTGTTTTTTGGCTTTCATTAGACTCTTCATTCGCCTTTCTAACGACGCGTACTGTTGATAGCTAGCGGGTAACCCGTCTTCCCGGAAGGCCTTATATGCAGTGGACTTCTCCGCGTACAGCTCTGAGCACTCTTTATCCCACCAAAGGGTGGGAGACCGTCCATGGGTATTCGCGCTGGGGACTGGCTTAATCTGAGCTTGATTCGCACTATCGAGAATCAAGCCAGCCAAAAAGCTGTACTCTTCTTCCGGAGGAAGTTCTTGGGTAGATTCGATGTTGTCGGATATCGCGGCCGCATAGCTCTTCCAATCGATATTTCGTGTGAGGTCATACGAAATATTGATTGATTCCAATGGTCTTGAGCTGTTGATGATCGAGACTACGATCGGCAGATGGTCGCCGGGAGGAAGGATTTCTCCTCTTCCTGGATTCTCGCGAGTTAGCAAAAAATGTTCCCTCTTGTGGCTAGTTAGATTCTTGATCAACATGAGACAAAAGAGCAAAGGTATTTTCAGATTGGACTGATGGCGAAGCATTCTTTAGCATTTCTGCATAAGAGCGCCTTAGGGGAGCGCCTAATATTATCCCCGCGCTGCTTGTACGCAGGACATGATTTAAGAGGATGCGGAGAGCCACCACAGTAAATATACTTTTCAGTTTCTCTGTCGCAAGCGTCATCCTCGTGCTCTCCCTCGTATTTGCCGCACTGTTTTTTATATCACAAAAAAAATAAATGGCTGAGTAGCCCAACTGCTTGCAATTGTTGTAGCTCATTACCAGCGCGCGGTACAAACAGATAGACAAACTTTATCCAGAAGCACATAATTAGGAAAAGAAGACCCGACGAAAGTCACCCGAAGCGAGTCTGATGGATAAAAAGTTGCTGTCTCATTCTCTGCAGATTCTGCTGAATACAATCGTTTGCATTCTAGAATTTTTACCTGTTGAAGCGAAGGGTTTTCAAAGCAGCCAACCCTGTACTTCAACTGGTCTTCGTACTTCAGTTTAGACCCGGCTTAGACCCGGCTCGTCGACGACCCCGTCGATTTCCATTGCTTTAGAAGGTACGTATACCCAAAATTGCCTTGTAAAGCGCTCGCAGCAAGCAATATGGTTTACCTGGTCGAGGTCATTCACTATAAAACGTATCTTATTAGCTCGAACACGTGTTATCTATTTCACAGCCGGGTAGTGAGCCGTCAACTCCCGTCAGTTCTCTAAAATATTCAGCGATTTCGAGTTGGGCCGGAAGCCGATGACCTAGGGACCATTGAACTGGCTGTATATTCTTATACGAGGGGTATCGGAAGAATAAGGGAAGAAATAATTTGGGGTATATCCGGTATATCCATGGGAAAATCAGTGAGTTTATCATTCCCGTCTAATGTTCTGCAAACGAGCACATCGTGCAAACGATAGATGAAACTTATATTCCGGGGAAAGGGATCTTTAAAGTAGTGACCGATCGGGAAAAAGGAAATGAAAACATAGGGGAACTGTGGGTAAAATTAACAGGGGGGGTAAAATGAACAGGTGGCCAAATCAAGTCAATGTTAGTGAAATTTAGAACAAACTTCACAGAAACGTAATCTGCAAAGTATTCAAAGGATATTGAAATCATTTCTTTTGATAAAAAGCTGTCGGATGTGAAATAAATATGATGAAAACAAAAATCGGCATTCATGTTTGTCGCTGATGTTAAATTCGGCATGTAGAATATAAGGTTTTTTGAGGTGAAATTTTAATTTTATTATGAAAATGGCGTTACCTGACAGTAATTGAACCTCTTGCAGATATTTCACAGCAATAAGTAGGGATCAGGAAAAATTGGCTCAATCGGAACGGCTGTTTAAAAATAAAATGTCTTAGGGGGTAAAATGAACAGGTTGTAGTGGGGGTAATATGAACCATCTTGCTGCTCCAAGTACCAAGCCTCAAAATTAATCGCTAAGTTCAAGTTGCTATATCTTCATTGTTCTCCAACAGATCCTTAAAATTTAAACACCTATGGATAACACCAAGTTTGTAGATGTGTTTCGATGTCACAGAATTGTAAATTGGTTAGTATTACATGAAAATTTAATTTTTCCGTGACAAGTTTTTTTGCCTACAAAATGCCTTGTGTGTATGCAATGCTCATGAGCCGCTGGGACATCAACATTGCTCGAAAAAATGCTTTTGAACTCTAAGCATTGCATACATACAGAACATTTTGCAGGTCACTAGAAGGTGTTCATTTTACCACCAGCACATGTTCATTTTACCCACACGCTATAAACGTGTCTCTTTTTTGGGCATGTTTTGAAATCAATAATAATGTTTGAAAACTTGTGTTTATGTCAAAGTATTTTCATCAAATATGTACAAAACATGTCTAACAAGCAACATATAAGGTGATTGTAGTATCTCAATCACTTATTAGTTAAAAAATAATGACTTTGCTTAACGTGTTCATTTTACCACCAGTTCCCCTACTATAAAACTAATCCGTTATAAAATGTACACATATTACATTGATTAACTCTTTTGTAATCAAAAAAGTAGTATACTATTCAGTCTTTATTCTGTATGCCCGAGAACCCTGAATTTCTCTTTTTTTTTAATTCCGAAATCTCTGGAAGTTACGGAAATGGAGGCAATACTTTAAAATGCTTTTGCATCTGAAGTTTTATGTTGTCAAGGATTGCAGAGAAATTTCTTTAAAAATATATGTTTGTTTTTTTGCGGACACATTTGCCGGTAAAATTATGATCTGGTAGGAAATCTGCAGCTGCGACCGTAAGACTCGGATTATCATTACAACCAACAATGAACGGACAGTAATACTTCAACAAATATTTTAAAAATGGGGCTATTCATTAGGTCTTACCGTATTCCGATCAGGTTTGGTCAGATTTGACGAGTTTCCACTTACTGTAGGTAATGGGCGTATAAGTCACTGCCCGGAATTCCGTCTAAACGTAATATATTGGGATATCATTAAAGCTAAAGCTTAAGATGAGTTGAAAACAGCTTAGGATACTATTTCTATGAGCAGATACTGGAAAGCAGCCGGTGAGGTTAAGCAGCAGATTATGCAGAAGTTGACGGCCCGTAGCAAGCCCAAATTGCGAATTTTTGCTTATTTGTTTTTTTTCGACTTATGTAGTCACACTTTCTTTTTTTTACAACGACATTCAATTAGCTAGAGATTACTAAGTAGGTAAAGTTATGAAAAATTTAGAGCTATATACAGATCGGAAAACTAGAAGTGGCAGGGTCATTAGAAACAGGCCCAAAATCTTGCGGACTAATCTTTTGTCTTCTGCTGGCAGGTGTCGTCTCAAATCTACCAACATGTCGGTTCTCATGGTAAAGAGGGACAAGTCTGTCTGTGCCGTGAGACATGTTGGTAGACTTGAGTGATTCGTAGTAACACTGCCAAAGCTCGACATCAGCCAGCAGAAGATCCTGATCTCACTTGAGCACTATGGCTCTTAAATTTTCATAACTTTCCGTACTTTTTAATCTCTAGCTAATCGAATGTCGTTAAAAAGTAAAAAAAAAACGTTTGTGTTTTTTTTTGGGAGCAGGGAAAAACTCGCTTGAATTGAATTTTGTCTTAACTCTCTCTCTCCAGTAAGCCTAAAACCCCCTCATCAACAGATAACAAACATTCAAATGATACATTTCGACCCTCATAATTACAGTCAAAAAACAGCATTATCTACTAGGAACTAGCACTAGACTACAGATAGCAAGATAATGAGCTCAGTAACGATTTCTTGACGGCATTGCGGAAAAAATGAAAGACAAAGACGTTGGAACAGCGATTGAAAAGACAATACATACTGACGAAACCTCCGTTATAACAATAATTTGTTCGGGCTAACGAAATGCGAAAGAAAGGATAGGTTCGATGACTACAACGATGCATGTCGATGTACAAAAGTTGTAGAAGTTCGATTCAAGCTTGCAGCAAATCGGCAATGAAAACTGCTTTCGAAACATCCCGCCGCGGCCTACTGACGGGAGATCGAGGTCTCTAAGCTTACAGCGATCTATGTAGCTCGGTAGTTTCAGTGGGTCTCTCCATGGGAGTCTAGTTTGGGATCTGAGAAGATTCCCAAATCTTTTACAGATGATTCCAGTTTGAGAATGATTTGTGAGATATTGTAGTCGAAATTAACTATCGAGTGCTTGCGATTAAAATATATAACCGAACACTTGGAGGCATTCAACATCATCCTATTGGCATAGCACCAATTGGTGAATGCATACAGCTGGAACTGGAAGAATTCTGCGTTTTTGGAATTCGTGATACGGTAAATTAGTTTTAAGTCATCAGAAAACGAAAGTTTTATGCACTTCAGCAAAGAGCAATTTAAGTCGTTTAAATAGAGCAAAAATAAGAATGGTCCGAGATGACTACCCTGAGGAACTCCCGAGTTGGCAGTAAATGGCGATGTCGTGCAGTCTCCAATTTTCACTGCCATTTCACGTTCGCTTAGCTACGAGTGAAGCCAGTCCAGAAAGGAGCCATTAAATTCACGTCAAATAATTATTATTATTCAAGGGGAATTTAAATCGCAAAGCTCATATTGTATCTCTAAACTATAATGAATATGTAACATTTTCTTTCAATAAAGCTCCATTTTAAGCCAAACAAATTTTGAAGTACTTCTGATTGAAAGCATACCAACTCTAAATTGGCAGGGATTTATTTTCAAAAAAACAACGTCTTAATTTGTCTGAACAGATGGGCCATAATGTGTACAAACCCTATAGTTACATGGATGAATAGGCTCCACGGCAAGATTGCAGAGCCATGAAAAAGCGAAACGCAATAATATTTCAAATTATCAATAAGTCAGCATCAGGTAAACCTTTTATATGCGTGCACGTTACTGTGGAGTAAACAAAATTTGCTTTCAAAATTTTGTTCCTGCAGATCAGAAGTCAAACGAAAAATATCTGCTCGAATTACAAGTTCCTTTCTCTAAAAACTTATTATGACAACATAAACAAACTAATTTCGTTATCCATCCTAATTTCAGCCACCAATTTCCAACGAGCTTTGCGGCTACCAGCAGCGGCAGTAGCGGCAGCAGTACCAGTGCCAGCCCAGCATCAACCGCAGCCGTCTCCTCCTCCTCCTCGTCGTCCTGGAACGACGAAGGAGATGAATCGAGCGAGTCGGACTCGTCGCCGCAGCCTTCATCCGGTGCCGGATGCAGTTCGCACTGTTTAGGCCTTCCGGCGCATGATGTTAGTGGCGGTGGCATCGGCGGCGGCAGTAGTAGCAGCAGCAGCGGAACAATAGGCCTAATGGCAGTGGCCAATCCAGGGTTCATTCCACCCCATCTGGACTACATGGCAGGTCGTGAACAGCTGCAGGAGTTTGCTGGCAAGATTCCGCAGCGCAAGAAAAAATCCAAGGCAAACAAATCCAAGAAATCGAGAGTGAGTATTAGATGGAGTCGGGGTATAGGGGGGAAGTGGGCTTAGGGCATGCAAAGGCAGAAACGGTCGAGATAAGAGATAATTATTTCATAATTGCTACGAGACACGAATCTCCCCAGTGTGTATGTGGTTTTCTTCGTGCTGCCGCACGACACGCTTCAGTTCGGTCCTTGCTACTTGCTGAACTTGCACTGATTAGAGTGACGGGGTACAGGGTCGTACTTGTAAAAGGGTTCCTATATAGTAGCACTGAGATAGATGAGATTTCCAGCTTGTGGTTGTGTTTGAATGAGTTTCTATAGGTTCAGATAGTAAATCGAAAGCGGGGACTGCAAGCTACAACACTCCCGTCCATATGTGAGGCAGTAATGGCAGTCGTGCGTCCTCATTACTCAACACACATGAGCTGGTTAACATATGTTATTATGGGCACTGCTCTCATTACGGCTAACCCGCGTCCCTTTCGTCCTAAGATATTATTTTTCTTCGTCAACTCGGTAATAATTGCATACACTCAAGAAAATTAAGGCTTTAGATTAATTTTTCTTTGATTTGAGTGAAACCTGCTTTTCCTGTTGCAATCCTCAATGCACGGCTGAATATAATTCAGCAATAGTAAAAATACTTATCAGAATACTATATACCGGCACGCGGTGAACTGGAAGGCGGAATTTTAGTATTTTACAAGAGTTTTAAAATTTTGATATATTCCATACTTATGAAGACGCATGGTGTTTCAAGCTACTATAGGTGGGACAACATGATCATTTTTTTCAGAACAAAGTACGTGAATAATGAGCTCAAAACTCCATTGTTATTCGTTTCCGTAGCCATCAATGCACACCGTTTGTAGGACCAGCCGTTTACTAAAATCAATCATCACTCCGATCCAATCAAAACCATCCAAGACCAATGATAAACAATCCCGCATCTATAGTAGCGCCATTTCATTGAACCTTCCCCATCATCGCCCGAACGCACAGTATATTTAAACGTGAAAAGTGTACCGGTAAACAAACCTCCCACAGGAACCAACACGTTCGTCATGCTCGGTAAGGGTCACAGGGGCAGTCAGTGGTACAAACAAATAACTTTTCTTTTCAATCCTTCAATACGCGCCACACGCCTGCACGATTCAGATGCTGTTGTTTTGATTACTCTCACCAGCCGTTCCCTTCCTTGCCACAATGCCAGCAACCCATTCCCGGTTTACTTCTTAGCAGATAAACAACCTCCTAGCCACCACCAATCAAGCAACTGAAAATGTATCACACATCGGGAAATCTTTTTATACTATATATTTATGCTTCACTCGCCAACATAACCGGCCTGTTTTTGATACCCTCCATGGTAATAGTACAGCCATAATAATAATAATCTCGCGCACTTTTTTATGTAACCTACGCTCGGTGCAGTTGAATTGAATCGGGGCTCCTCCATGAGCCCCGTCACATTTTGACGCTTTAGAAAGAACATTACTTTCATCGGATTCGATCGACCTACTACGATTTGAAATTTTTTGTCGTTACGAACTTCATGGACGTTCCCCTCGCTGGAGCAAGAGCAATCCAGTATTTTCTGTTTTATCTACCATTTGTTTGCTGCGATGTGCGTTTATTGACGGAAATAAACGGAATAAGCGAAGAAAACTCGTGTAAAGAACCATTCTGGCAGACCGAACATATTGATAGGAGCTGCACGGAAGATCAGACCAAATGACGATATACTAACGTGGTGGTTCCGTTAAAAACACGTGGAGTTGGAAACAAATCCAATTTATATGAAAATGGCGCTTTTTAAATTTTCCATATTTTCTCCATGGTAATGGAGACACATAGTGTTGCGATGCACGAGTCGTGTTTTTCGATTCAACGAAAATGGAGGTGAACCAACGCGAGTAGAGAGAGCAAATTCTTTCCAAACAGCTGGAATTTCCTGACCTGTCGCACCGGCAGTTGGGAAAAATGTTGAACATTCACCATTCAACCGTCTCCAGAGTGTTGAAGCGGTTCCAGGAACGGTTGACGTTGGACCACGGCAAAGAAGCTGGAAGAAAACCGGGACCGGAGAACAAAAAGACGGAGGGCAAGGTGAAGCGGATGATTAAAGCAAATCCCAACGCCTCAATCCGTGATTTGGCTAAAAAGATCGCATGTCCAGAATGCAAAGAAGAGAGCTGTACTACATACATACAAGGTACAGAACTTCCCAAACCGCGATGAGCGGCAACAATCGACGGCTAAAACTCGGGCACGGAAGCTCTACGAGAAGATGCTGACAAAATATGGCTGCTGTGTGATGGGCGACGATACGTATATAAAAGCCGATGTTAAGCAAATTCCGGGGTTGGAGTTTTTCACCGGCAAGAGCAAGTTCTATGTGGACGATAAATTTTAGAAAAAGAAAATGTCGAAGTTCGTCACCAAATATCTCATTTGGCAGGCCATCTGCCCTGAGGAGTGAGCCTTTCGTGACAAAGGGCACAGTAAATGGCGAGATCTACAAATCTGAGTGACTCGAGAAGCGCCTTTTACCGTTCTTGCAGCAGCACGACGAAGCTCCGCTATTTTGGCCAGATTTGGCATCATGCCACTATTCTAAAAGTGTCCTGGAGTGGTATGAGGCCATTCTGTTCATTTTGCTCCAAAGGACATGAATCCGCCAAACTGTCCGGAGCTGCGCCCGGTGGAGCAGTACTGGGCAATGATGAAACGGGAACTTTGGAAGAGCAAGTAGACAGTCAAAGACGAGAAGGACATATTAAGAAAATGGAAAAACGGAGAAACTGGTACCGGATGACACTGTAAAGACTTTGATGGAGGGCATCAAGCAAAAATGCGTTCAATTTTACACTCAAGGCTCCATCGATTAACTTTTCTTTTGATTTTTGAAGTAAATATATGTATAAAACTACCCTAAAATTTTGGTTTGATTTTAAACATTATAAGAAAATTGGTATGACATTTTCGGTGTCGCAATAATTTCGTGTTCGCCCTTTAGTACATGTTCTACTCAAAAGTATATGAAATTAATCAATAGGATGAGAAAAATATATGAGGAACATGATTTAAACGGGTGCGCGACGTTTGGCATTAATACGTTAGGCGCAAGTACTTTAGGCATACATATCTTAGGCATAAGTACATTAGGCATAATAGACGATTAGAATAATGCACCCAAGTATAAAAATAATCGCAAGGCTATTATAGCGAAAGGCTATTATATTATATATTACTCTTGTTTTATCCGGTTAGAAAATTTCTTTACAATTATACTTAATATCATAATTTATGTCTGACGTCCTTTATGCCAATCGTCCATTATGCCTAACGTGCATTATGCCTAACGTATATTATGCCTAATTTTGAAAGTCATCTTGTATTTCAGAAAATCGGATTTTTTAGATTCAAAATGGAATCTATGTTTCTGTTTAGGTATGGTGAAACGAGGACGGTTTTTAAGTTGGACAGCCAAATAAATTTGGTGATAGTAATGTTTTAATTGTTTGTTACAGATATGGAAAACAATAAATAGGATGCGCCTTTTTCAAATTCTGCTCCATTTGAGCCGCCCTGACATTACAAAATCATCACAATATTTGCTTATGAGTTCAATATATGGAAGCTGTCAAGTTGTCACCGGGCTGATAGAGAGAAATAAAATCGGTTTTTGTAAGATTATCTTCTGATAATTAAGAAAGTGATCACTGTTCAAGGAGTGATTTAAGGAGGATTCCTTATTATTTGTCATTTTTATCAATTTTCATTATCATTTGACATTTTTATCTGAATCATGAGACTTTGTTAGGCCGCCATGATCTGCTGGTGGAAGAAGAAAGGCACGGTACGCACCACTTGTAGAATGATTTTTGCCCAAAGAATTTAATCGTCAAAAATAGCTCATGAAATTTTTTTTGAAGCAGCCACGGTCATATAAAATTGAAAAATCTGTTTTAATCCACCTAGTGGTGCAATTGTGCCTTTCTCATTAATCCAATCTCTGATTTAATTGCTGATTACGTTCAATATAACGTTGTGGAAATATCTATTACATTCTTATAACACTTAGAACGTATATATAAGTGCACGACTGTCACCAACTTGGTAAGCAACAACTCGAAACTGACACACTTTAAGCAAACAAAAATATAATATTTAATTAGCTTGATCAGCGTGAATTCAATGTTGTCTTAATATTAACAATTTTTGGAATACGGGTTGGTGGGAGATTAAGGATGTTTCAGGAATTACCTAACTTATTTTGGTATACAGGGTGAATGAAGGGAATGCGGACATGAGGATGGTCTGAGAGTATTGAGAGAGGGGGGAGGGGTAGACAATATATTCCAAAAATAGTTGATTCACAATCAGTGATCTAGGCCTGCGAATCGAAGTAATTTGATGTACATTTCTCATATAAAGAAAGGCTATGCAATCACTAAAAAAGACGACCTTTCAACCGAGGCCCGGAGGACCGAGTGTCATATACCATTCGATTCCGTTCGTCGAGATCGGAAAATGTCTGTGTGTGTATGTATGCGTGAGTGAAAGTGGAAATGAATTGATCGAACGTAAATAATAAACTTTCGTTGTGCTTTCCATCGATCTGCGTAAATTTGTTGCTAAGAAAGTTTTCGGCTTTGCGCAACGAAAGCACAGTTTGCTATCATGCAGGTTACGCATGCAACCGCTAACAATTTAGTAACAAATTCATCTCAAACATTCATCTCAAACATTGAACCCAAGTGCACAAAGCAAAATGAGTCAACGCTGATGATGATGGGTAGAGCGAAAGAGACAACTAGTACCACGACACCGTGTTTGCAAATGAAGCTCGAATGTACAAACGTTTTTGTGTACGAATAATTGTGTTCGAGATTGTACATAAAAGTGTGCTGGAGCACAACACAAAAGAAAGCATAGTCTTTGAACGACAAACTCAGTCGCGTGATGCACGGCACTGGGTAGAGTACCTCCACAGCCAGTGTAACGGACTTCTAACTCAGCTACACTGGCTTTTTAAAATACATAGCACAGTGATCTGCTACGCCTGCCGTTCAATAGGCAACTGAGCTTGTCCGGACAAATCAGTTCTTTAAATAGTCTATGATGACGTCATTCATAGAAGCGTAGCGCGCTAGCTGCACAAATTTGCCGTGCCGGACTTGGAAAGCGCCATCTTCTGTATGTAAATGCGCGATATTTTGACTAGGTTGTACTTTATTTAAATTTTAAATCCATGATATCAAAAATCTTTCGGTTTATCTATTGGAATCTATTCTTAGAAGTATTTCGGAGCGATATGTGCAAAAAATTCGAAAATTTATTGTGAGATGGCTGAATTATATGCGTTTAAAATTGTACCACTTTTTGTTACATACCATTTTTGTAGAATTTGCAAAGTGACCCCCCCCCCCCCATATCGAAAACAATCACGTAGTCCTACGTCAAAAAAATAGTACGATTCCGTCTATATTTCCGAAACCATATAACCGATCCGTGTGAAATTTTATAGCAGTCTATGGGGATAATATTTGATAGTTTGTTTGTGAAAATCTACCCAACCATCTCCAAGAAACTGACGTGAGTCTGTTAATTTTTTAATGTTTCGGATCCTCTTCGTCAGTAACTACGACCAACTTACTGCTAGTTATATAAATCAAAACCAGGGCAAAATTGGTGACGTTTAGGCACTTATATCCTAAAAGTATCACATCTTGCGTGGACGCTTAAACAACTGGCTAGAATCGAGTTATATTTTTAAGTTCATGCTTGCTGATGAAGAATATTGAGACTTTGTTAGTGGTTGTTAGTGATCTAGAACTACAAATCCAAGTTTGTTAAAATCGGGATTGACTGCGGGGTCGTACACATCACCTTGTAACTCCGGAACCGGTAGGCGGATACATTAGAAACCCAATAGCAACCGATGAAAAAATTTCACCTATTATTTAAGACTAAGTTTGTGAAAATCGGCTCTGCCATTTCTGAGAAAATTGAGTGAGATTTTCGGTCACATACACATACACATACACATACATACATCTACATAAATGCGTTTTCTTAGCTCCACCAAAGCAGAGGAAAGATTAGTTGGCACGCCAGTTTTCATGATTCCGTAAAGAGCAAGAACCTCACCATGAGATGTAAGAAGCAGACGCGCGAGGACGCCCTCACTGCCGAAGGGAAGGATGCCACTCAACAGGGAGAAAGCTGGAGTGCCGTTGTAGGTAGTAAGGAGAAGCAAAGGAAACATGAAAAGCTTTGATTGCAAATCCGTATCAAGTTTCGGTAACTGGTGGATAGATCGGGAACGGCTGTGATACAAGTTATTGGCAGATTTCCCATTCAGGAAGTGGTAGAACGCTCATACCAAAGCTTCGTGATCGCCAAAATCAACGGCGTTTTCATGTGAAACTGTGACGCTCCTCCAATGCTGTAGTAGTTAACCGAACAATTGATTGTTCAACAGCCGGTACTCATTGGTGGTGACTTCAACGCCTGGGCTGTGGAGTGAGGCAGTCGAGTAACCAACATAAGAGGGTATATCCTGCAGTAAGCTCTAGCGAAGTTAAACTTACGACTGCGCAATGAAGGTTCCGTTAGCACATTTCAGAGAGACGTGGAAGTCTTTGATCGACGTCACATTCTGTAGGCCTACACTGACGGTAAACATGGATTGGAGAGTTTACGTAACTTATACACATATCGACTACCAGGCGATTCGAAGACCTCCAACAAAGATCTCTTCGTGGAGGCACTTCGGTTGGGCAGCAGGACTGAAAACGCCGATGCGGCTGATTCAACAGGATGGTGACGGCCTGTGACGCTACAATGCCGCGAAAACTAAAGCCACGTAGTAGACGACCAGCTTACTTGTGGAACGAGACGCTCAGTACGCTACGCACTGCTTGTGTCAGAGCCAGAAATCGGGCACAGAGAGCAGTATCGGAGCCAGATAGAGAGGAGCGCAAAGCAGCGTTTCGGGAAAATAGAGATCAAGCGTAACAAGCCAGATTACTACAAGGAGCTGTGTCGAGAAGCACACACAAATCCACGGAGGTCGAAAGTCAAGGGCTAGTCAACGCCAACCGAAAAGCGGCCGAGTAAGCTGAAGATAATCGTTGAGAGTCTCTTCCCGAAGCATGATCCAACTATCCGGCCACCGACACCGGAAGGAGCAAACACAGACGATCGGCAAGTGGCTAACGATGAGCTCGCAGAAGCGTCGAAGTGCCTGAAATCAAAGAAAGCTCTCGGTCTGGATGGAACACCAAACGTGGTGCTGAAAACTGCGATCCTGGCATATCCGGATATGTTTAGGACGGTGCTGCAGAAGCATCTAAATGAAGGCAACTTCCCTGAAATGTTGAAGATCCAGAAGCGGGTATTGCTACCAAAGCCAGGAAAACCACCGGGCGATTCGGCTTCGTACAGGCCCATAAGCCTGCCGGATACACTCAAGAAACTCCTGGAAAGGACATTCCTTAACAGGTTGACGAAATTCATGGAAGGTGAGTGCGAACTGTCCAAGATGCAGTTCGGACTCCGTAAAGGAGCATCGACAGTGGATGCAATTCGGACAGTGCTCGAGAGTGCGGAGAAGGCATTTAAACAGAAGCGAAGAGGTGATCGATACTGTGTTGTGGTCACGATAGATGTGAAGAATGCATTTAACAGCGCCAGTTGGGGTTCATCGCCGCAGCGCTACACAGAATGAAGCTTCCCGACTATGTACGACTATGTATGCCGTCGTATGAGACGAACGAAGGTCAGAAGTCAATGCGAGTCATTGCGGGCGTTCTTCAGGGCTCCATTCTCGGTCCAACTCTTTGGAACGGGATGTACGATGGGGTCTTTGCACTTAATTTCGCGGACAACGTATCACTAACGGTGATGGGTGAGACACTTGAAGAAGTGAAGGTGTCGGTGACGGAGACAATAGACGCGGATGAGAGCTAGATGAATGGGATCAAGCTGCAGAAGCTATGACCACAAGCCGGAGGTGTTGTCGGTCAGCAACTGCAAAGCTTTTCAGCGGATGCAGATCGACGTCGGCGGGCACGTGATTGCATCGAAGCGTGCACTGAACCAATTGCGAGTGGTAATCGACGACCGGTTGTGTTTCAACAACCACGTCGACGAAGGTAATGCACGCTATAACGAGGATCATGTCAAACGTCGGCGATCCGAGAAGCACCATTTCTGCTAGCTAATGTTTCGTATTCGATACTCCGATATGGAGTTCCTCCTTTGGGTGCGGCTCTGAAAACCAAGTAGAACCGCGAAAAGCGGAACAGGAACGTTTCGGCTGATAGCCGTACGAGTCGCGAGCGCATACAGAAAAATATGGCAGGAGTCAATATGCGTTACCGCCAGGATGATCCCCATCTGCATCACTATGGCGGAGGCCATCGAGTGGTATAATCGAGGAAGCACCAAAAACCGTGTGAAAGATGGTGAGAATCCATTCAATTGCTACCGGCTCATCCCAAATCTATCGACGTGAATCAATAGAAAGCACGGAGAGATGAACTTCCACCTGATACAACTCCCGACGGGCCAGGACTGCTTCAGAAATATCTTCATCGGTTCGGGCACCCAACATCAACGTTGTACCCGAAGTGTGAGAACATCGAGAAGATACTGGCTCGAGGTTCGAAACGACACGCAGATAGAGGCATGAAACGGGACGACAGGACATCAACACGGATAATGTCGTCTGCAGAATTACAAACTACGTAAACACGTGGAACGCGGTTAACAGAGTGGTGACGCAGATCATGACCACGTTACAGCGAACATGGCGTGATGAACAGCGAGCAACGGTTCCAGGAGAGCAATCACCGCCGGGAAACTCTCTGCCGCAGTAAGCAAGATCCACCACCAGGGACTAGTAGAGTCGACAACGACAGAGCACCGGGTAAGGGTCGTTGGAGCGCCAGCGAACCGGCCGCCACGCTTCACCCGGAACCATCGGACCGACCACGGCAACTTACCACTTAGCTTGAGAGAAATATAGCAAAAACCAAAGAAGCATCGAAATCGGGAGAAGTTCTTTCGCCGGGTAACTCTGCGTCAGCGTAAGCTAGATTCACCTCCGTGGGCTAGATTGAGTAAACTGCTACGAGACAGCACAAGTCGGGGGTCGTCGAGGCACCCGCGAACCGGACGCCCTGCTCCACCGGAATAGTCGAACTGACGTCGGAACCCGGCTGGTTGGCTTTAAGTTTTGGGAGAGCTAGGTCGGAGTAGGTTAGGTCCATCGTCGCGGACTAGATCGAGTAGTTCGCGAACAAGTTGAAACGCTACTAAATCGCACCAGCAGAGAGCCAAAGGGCCTAAAGTAGTTGCGGTATTGAATGGTACAATGCCGTGAGGTAGTGCCGGAGAGGAATCATATACAGGCATTTTCTCATTACGATGAACTAAGTCAAATTGTATAAGAAAGTCGGTCAAAAAATCTAATTTCTGAGCGATTGCTTCCATATGAGAGAAACAAAAATTCAGTAAAACTGATTCCTGAATTGTTAATTTTTACTGAAGGGAGTGCTACCCTGTTCCAAAGATAAAAATCTGGAGCCTCCCATTCTCGATTCTAACCTCTTGACACTCAGCTTTCGCATTTCTTTTACAGTTTGTTGTGTTTCATTGAATCGTACGCAGCCATAAAATCTTGCAACTGCCGTCAAATCCATAATTCGTATTTTCAATTTCGATTCGTTCGCTCCGCTTCTGGATGCTTTTTCCAGTCAACGGCTTGTGCCGTCACGGTTCTTTAATCATTATATATTCTTAACGCCAGTAGGTCAATAAGGCTTTCTCAAGGGTCTCGCCCTAATTTCTCCATGTTTACGGAAAACGACAACTATGACTGGGCGTAGCGATTATCACAACATTGCCATCAGGAATTATTATCGACGGAATCATGACTGGACATAATTGATCACAAACATCAATCTGCCTCCTTTATTGCAGAAGAGTGTGGCGAGACTTCTAATAATTACTTTTGCAATAAAACTTCCCTCCTCCATCCGTGTCCAGGCAACTTCAAAAGTCGATCTGAAAGTCATCATTTGCACTCTCGGAGTTTTTTTTTAAATTCTCTATTTAATCAGCGATCCCGCGGTCGGACCGATAAGAGCCATGTTTTTATATGCTTCATCATCACCTCCATCAGCTGCAGGCGTCTACTAGCATAATATGAACCATAATTCTATGCATTTGCCCTCCGCCAGCAGCCACCTTATCTCGGACTCGGACTAGGACTCGGTGTATTTTCTTGCACACCCCGTATCGAATTATCATCGTCGTTCTTCTTCCGTATGTAGGTAATTGGGTAACTGGCGTTGGTCGGTTAATCGATGGTCAACGACGTGGCGTCGGTCGCGCTTGTATTCAATAATAAATAATTACAGGACAGCAGGAACTGTTTGACCTAATTTTCAAATTGTGGATGAAGTGCGACATTAAGTGCAGTGTAGAAATCTTCCTTTCTGATCGAGTGAAGGTTGCCAGTTTGAAGGAGTTGATTAAAGGAAGATTAAGGGCAGACTAACATTATTTTTTTCTAATTCAGGTGTAATAAACGGCGAATTTAAAAGGCAAGTCAGTAACATCAGAGACATAACCAGGGTGTATAATACTACAACTGGGCCATTGATTAAAAAAATTAATAGTTAATCGATTACTAGAAATGACCCTGAAAAATGTTGTCGCAAAAAACCAATTTTGTCAAAATTTTAATACTCTTTGGATCCAATTCTGGCATAAGCGTTATAAAAATTATGTTTGAACCATGCCAAAAAAGACGCAGACTGAATTTATCCATCGGCCAACTGAAACGGCAACCCTGCAGCGCATCGGTCATATTCCAATAAATAAAAACACAATCGCTAATTACCACCGCTCCGTCCGTCCGAAGGGACTCAATAGCACTCTCATTACCCCCACCTGCTCGATGACTGATTTTCACTGATCCATGCATATTTCCTCTTCTTTCTCCCGCAGTTTCTGGAGCAGACGCTGGTGTGGCCGACGTTGGCCGTGACCGCGACGCTGATCGCCCTTGGTTGTGGACTGCTCGCTGCCAGGTGAACGGGCACAATCCTTCGCGGAAATCTATCTCGAAGAGCAGATAACCCCGCCCCTCTCTCATACCCACACACACCACACAGTCTCTCCTACCAAGTGCCTACCGTTGACCGTGTCACCCGACTCCCGTCGGCAGGAGCGCGTCAGTGTCAACGGGATAATAATTATCTCCAGTACCGTAGCAAAAACGTCGACCTTAGTGTAGGCGCCGCGCCATCACACGTAAAGATTCTGCTCTCGGGCGAACGTTCCTTTGAAAATGATTATCGCTGCTAACCGCCGCATCCGGAGGGTCCTATCGACAGGATCAGCTCCGGGCGACGCGGTTGATTGGCCTTGGCTTTGACCGTACGTACGTCCGGGGGTGGTTTCCCACGTTAGAAAATTTACCACATGAAGGGCGAAAATAAAACACATAATTTTAACACCAGTTAGGATAATTAGCAGCAACGGAAAACCCCGTTAGATTGTAAGCGTACTTTTGTTTTACTATCTCTTATTCAGACAGTTTTTAATCCATTTGACGGATTGTGATCTCGAGTTCTTAAAATGTCCCTCGTTTCAGTGAAGGAAAGCTCGTTTTCCGTGATGAAATGATTTTACAGGGCTACTGTAACGAGGAAAAATAAAAATAATGAAATGTGAAACCCAAAGTGATTGTGATTCAACAGAAATATTCTATTTTGTTTATCTGCCTTCGTTTATTGTGGTGATTGACCGGGGATCCGATTGCGTAAGCTTAGCCAAGTAATTGAAAATTTTCGAACGTTTTTTTAAACGGTTAGCAATATAGTGAAAATAATCGTTATCATGTAATAGTTATCAGTAGGCCAATAAAGATTTCATTACCTATACTAAGCAAATTAATAAAAAAAAATACGTTAGTGAAATTACGTAACGAAACACGAGCCATGTCGGATTAAGGATCGGAGTAGTAATGTTAGTGTGTTCTAAACTCTTCGCCGAGAGAATAATCTTCAAAAGATGATCTTCAGTAGATTTCAGTGTTAAGGATAAACAAGTGCCGATTTAAAATTAGGTTTTTTTGTACTTGTGTTTAAGGATGTAGGGTTAGCAGTATTAGTTGTAAACAGTGAATCGAAGATCTTCCATGGGTTTGCGAAGGATAAGCTGGCTAGCGAAAGTGACTTTGGTGAACATTGAGTTACAGAGCAAACTGATAAATGAAACTACAGTCAAAACAGGGCGGATTGGTAATTTTCTACATTTGCATTGGTTAATGGCATAATTTTGAAAATTTAATATTCGTGCACAATTTTGGAATTTGTAACAATTCAACACAAAGGTATTTCTCAACAAAGCATTTATTTCGAAAAATCTATTTCATTTCGAGCTTAGCTGCTTTTTAGGCCTCCGGCAGCAGAACTATTATCTACTTTTAGGCGATCGTCTGACGTTCTAAGATTTCGCCTGAATTTCAGAGCATGCGATCAGTGCACTGTGTGACTTCTGGAGAGTTAATTATTGTGACGCCTATAGCTATCGTAGCGAGAAACTAATGACAGCGTCTTCATAGGCAGGGTGGCCAGACCTACCGATTTATCGGTAGTCCTACCGATTTTGGTCTTCCCTACCGATTCACAGACGACCAAGAGAAAACTACCGATATTTTGTTACCCCTACCGAAAACTACCGATTTTTATTGATTTTGGACACATCCTACTCAACATTCATTTTTGGGTTGGATTTGGTCTGAGATCTGTGTTTCCAGTATTTTACAATTCTATGTCAACACTACGTTTTTGGGACAACAACCCGGCCTACCGATAACTACCGAAAAAATTGTAGTGACCCTACCGATATTAAGGAATTCTATCAGGCCACCCTGTTCATAGGCATGGATTGTTTACTTATGTCGTTTTGGTTGAGAACTTTCAAACGAACCCTGGTTAGTTCCTTCAAAAAAACTTTTTAATGGAACTAAGTTGGGTTCTTGGAAAACAACGGTGGTGTAAACGAACCTGAAATATATTTTATGTAAGAACCCAAGCCGATTTTCAGTTCAGTGGGGCATAACCTAGGTGTGAAACTGGCTAAAAACAAAAAAATTGACAGCAGTTATGTCCGAAACTAAGTCAGTTGGAGCCTCTATCACAAACGACATTAGTGATTAAAATTTCATCAGCGTCAGAGCTGCCATTCATACAAATTTATCATTATTATATAAGCACTAAATCAGATCTGATCAAAATTCATGAAAATGTTAAACAAAATGACTTTTCTGTTCCCGTTAAAAAAGAATTGGTGCCGAGTTTTTACGCGAAAAATACAAAAAATGCACTGCAACAACCGGTTGAGGTTAAGTATTTTGTGAGGAAGACAAACCACACTACTTTCGTTTGGGTTTAGTTGGAGCTAAAAATTTTAGCAGTGTGGTTTCTTTGAGAAAGATTTTAGAATGGAACTTCCTTACCTTACCGTTTATGCTAGAGCCTTGTTGTCTCTTGCTGTATGCAGAAGCCGTCTCCACTCCACTCGGTCCATTACTGCTTGTCGCCAGCCTCGCAGTCTTCGAAGGGTCCGCAGGTAGTCCTCTATCTGGTCGATCCCCGTCTTCTTGTTCCTGTAGGATCGCTCTCAAGAACCATCTTCACCGGGTCGTCATCCGATATTCCTACAACGCATCCAGCCCACCGCAAACGTCCTATTTTTGCGGCATGCGCGATGGAATGTACCTCCAGCAGCTGATGCAACTCATGGTTCATTCGCCTGCGGCACGTCCCGTCTTCCATCTGCACGCCACCATAGATGGTACGCAACACCTTTCGTTCGAAAACTCTAAGGGCGCGTTGGTCCTCCACGAGCATAGTCCAGGTCTCGTGGCCGTAGAGGAACACCGGTCTAATCAGCGTCTTGTAGACAATCAACTTTGTGCGGCGGCGAATTTTGTTCGACATGAGCGTTCTAGGCACGATTTCCCGCCAAGATCCGTTTCTGAATTTCTCTGCTGGTATCATTGTCGGCGGTTACCAGTGAGCCCAAATACACGAATTCGTCGACCATCTCGATTTCGTCACCGTCAAGCCGAACTCGGGATGGGAGGTTCACATTGTAGTCTCTAGAACCTCTTCCTTTCGTGTATTTTGTCTTCGAAACGTTGATGGCAAGTCCAATCCTGCTGGCTTCGTCTTTCAGTCTGATGTACGTGTCCGACATCGCCTCAAAGTTCAGTGCCATTATGTCAATGTCGTCGGCGAAGCCAAGAAGCTAGACGGACTTCCTGAAGATCGTGCCACTCGTGTCTAACCCCGCTCTTCTTATTACACCTTCTAACGCCATGTTGAACAGCAGGCACGATAGTCCATCACCTTGCCGTAATCCTCTTTGAGATTCAAAGGGACTCGAGAGAGTCCCTGATACTCGAACAACGTACATCACCCGATCCATCGTCGCTTTGACTAATCATGTTAGTTTATCCGGAAACCCGTATTCGTGCATTATCTTCCATAGCTGATCTCGATCGATTGTGTCATACGCCGATTAGAAATCGATGAACAAATGATGTGTGGGCACGTTGTATTCGCGGCACTTCTGCAGAACCTGCCGAATCGCGAATATTTGGTCCGTGGTGGCACGGAAACCCATGAATCCCGCTTGGTAGTGCCCCACGAACTCCTTTGCAAATGGTGACAATCAATGTGTTCGCGCGGTAGTTGCAGCAATCTAACTTGTCACCCTTTTTGTAGATTGGGCAAACGACTCCCACTCCTCCGGAAGAATCTCCTCCTCCCAAATTTTGGCGATTACCCAGTGCAGCGCTCTAACCAGAGTTTCACCATCGTATTTTAATAGCTCGCTGGGTAGCTGAATGGAACTTTCCTCCGTTCTGTTTCATCGGCTCGATGATCCTAATAGTAAGTTACCAAATTTATTTTCTTCGATAATTCAGATAGAAAAATACTTATTACAGCAAAGCAGTAGATTATCTTATTACAAACACTTAACCTGAAAACTTCAACGCTGTAGCTTTTATACTGTTTTGAAATTTGGAACATTATTTCCGAAAGATCTCCCCGAAGTGTCCCCCTCTCGAAATATCCGAGTCGAAGTTTGCCTTATTCCTCCAAAAAAAACATAAAAGCTAGAGAGTTGAAGTCTTCAGCTAAAGTGTAATGATTCTACTACTTTCCTGAAGTAAGAATTTTTATATCTGAATTATTGAAGAAAATAAATTTCGTAACTCACTATTAGGGGGATTAATCATCAATCCGATAAGACAGAAAGAAGGGGGGTTCTATTCCAAGAAACTTTATCAAAGACCCCACATTGCTAAATTCAATAGTCTTGACGCAATCAAAAAAATCCTGAGGGACGGGCATAGCGTAGTTGGTAAATCGATTGCCTTGTACGCATCTCACCTGGGTTCGATTCCCAACCCCGCACATGGGGTTAGAGATTTTTCCAAACGAAATTTCTCAAACCCGAAAAGAGGCGAATGACCCTAAGCTTAAAACCTCTATAATCAAAGTAAAAAAAATCCTTTTTTGCTCTTTGGAACTAATGCTCGTTTACTTTATGGCTGCAAAATTAGATGCTGGAGCCAGCAGCTGGCAATGTGTACACTCTTGCTAGGTAGATTGCCAGCATTTAGACAATGTAAGAAAATTGCGCAAAATAGTAGAAAAAAATCAAACAAATTCGTTTATTTGGTATATTCTTCCAAATTACTTGTTCTTTCACACATTGAAAAGCATTTGGATAACTAATAAAAGAAAAACGAGCGAAAAAAAACATTTGTTTTCTTTTTCGTCATCTTGAATTTGTAACGTCAGAAATTTTCATGCGTTTGCATTATGCTGGTAGAACGCTGGTTGCCAGCATGCTGGCATCAGCAGATGGCAACCAGCACTAATCTAAACGGGCCATAAAGACGCTGAATCGCTCAGGAAAAATACTCGCTATCTCTAATCTTTTTCTTATTATTTATCTGTGTCAATCCAATCGAGCAGGAGACCTGTCAAAAGCACTCAATCCGAAAAAAAAAATCGCTTCGAATCCTTCTGGAACGAGGGCTATTGACAGATCTCGTGCTTGATTGGAATGACACTGACAGATAAATGGTAAACAAACGATATACGTGTCGAGTTTTTATCCAGAGGGATTCAGCGTCGTTTTTGGGATCACTGTTTTGTGGTTGTAAATGAGCTGTCGAAAATATTAATTTCGAAAATGTAACGCAAGAAACGTGATAAAATGGCACCTGTGATTTTGTTGACCAAACTGAATATTGTTGTCAACCTGGATTTTAACGGTGACTCCTTGGATTTTTGGAAAACAATGCACAGGTTCAGCGTGAATTTTGAAACCGGTCTCCAAAACCTGCAACTGTTTTCCAGACAATCCGACGTCGTAATATTTAGGGGAAAGTGGTCGGTTGCCGGCACCCCTATGTAACTTCTGACAGAAAGCAGATATGGTCATTCTGACAAATTTTATTTGTGTGATATATTCGCTCGTTATTTTTGTACCAATAGCCGAAGTAAATAGTTTTGTAAGTTCTATTCTACAACCCAAATATTTTTGAACAAGCTAAAATTTACTCAAAAGTTTTTTTTTATCATTTGCTTAGTGTTATAGAAAGAAGTAAATCGAACGAAATAATTCGCGCATTGAATATTTACGAAGTGAATTATACTATATTGTGATTCAATATTGACGGAATGTTCGCCACTATTTTTTTTTTTTGGCTTGACGAGTAGATGCCAGAGATTGATTTTTGACACCATTTTAAAAATCAAGATGGCGAAATCCACTTTAGCGGAATTCTCTATAACCCAATCAATATGGATATTTTCGACACAGTTTTTATGAGTCGATGCCAAACGTTCGTCGACAGCTAGCCATGACGTTGCATTAGATTTTTTTTTTAAATTTACATGGAGAAAACTCATCTGGTTGTGTTTTCATCGCAGGGTAGCACTGTATACAGCAGCTTGTCACGTCCAGGGAGACTATTCTATTGTTTGCAAATTTCAGTTTTTTTTTTATTTGCGTCCATTTTTAATTTTTTTTATGAAATTTGGAGGGTACCCCCTAGCCCTATCCTCCTCATCTACGCGTACCCGCTTTTCACATAAACACATTGTGCTTCTGATGAGGAATGATATTAAAGGTGAATTGAAGCATTTTTTCTTATTAACGTAAAGGTATTACGGCCGAGTTTTGGGTGTAGTAAACAATGTTGTTAGCTGTCGTTTCTAAAACCAACAAGGCTGGTCGACGTTTTTGAGGATCGTATCACCTGAGAATAAAAGCTCTTTGGACTACACAGTCTACAGCAGATATTATTTTTCGAAAGATCTGCAGGTCTCCGACATAGATCACAGAGATCGTTATTGAATATGATGAATATAAGAGGCCCGAGATGACTACCTTGTGAGACCCCAGGCAAACAGTCGAGTTAACGTTCGCAAATTTCACATAAGCAGATCTATTGTGTAGGTATGACTTCGGTCAATTAGCTTCCAGCTTATTAATGGCAACATTGCACGAACTTTATCGAAAAATCAAAACATACCGAGTCCATTTAGTGTCGCTTGTTTACGAAACCATACTGGAAATTAGAGGTGACAGATTTAGCGGCAGCATATGTACATTTTGTCACCATTAATTTCTCCGAAACTATTGCTACGCAGCAGACAATGGAACATGGTCTGAAGCAGTGGCGGATCCAGGGGGAGGGTCCTGGGGTCCGGACCCCCTCTGAATTTTTTTAATGGTTGAGAAATTTTGAATTAGTTTAAATTTTATATTAGTTTCAAACCCAAAATCATTCCATACCAAATTTGACCAAAAAACCTTATTACGTATCACGTAATGTACAATGTTCATTTTAAAATCGATATTCCGGACCCCTCCCGAATTTTTTTTTCTGGTTTTCTAGTCTGAAGTTTTCCACGCACTGCGCACTTCCGTTTTTATGAGTGGAGGGTGTCGCTAGTTTTTTTTACGCGCTAGGAAAGCAGCCTTCGGTAAGAAGCCGATTAACGATAATGGAGAAGGGAGCCGCAAGAGGATCTGCACGTTCTTTAATTCGCCATGGGTATAAACAATCCGGGCAAGCACTCCTAGCAAAATCAATGTTCCTCAGTGTCTCATAGTCGTCGAAGACCTTACGGAAGAAATCCGCAAAGACATTTGCTGAATCGAGTGGTTATCGAGCTGTGACGTCTTTGTGCGTGACATGGGCGCTCTGCCAGGCTGTTTATATTCTTCAATAAAGGTCTAAAATGAAGCAGGATTACACTGAAGATTATGCTGCATACCGGCATGCGGTTGATATACTCCTGGAAGGCATTTGCCAAGCCTGTTTCTTAACGATGTTCCGCTTGATGGAGTAACGGTTTATTGTAGTGCAATTTGTTGCACAAAAGCGCTTACGTTTCTTACGGAGAGCGTTACAAAGGTGACGAATCTTTTTCTTCTTCTAGTTCTAGTTATTTTCTGTCGGCCTATTTTCGCTACGAGGCCAAACACCGACACCAGAGAGGTGACGACTCCCACTATCTGGACCAGATATCGACCCATCAACTCATGGACCGGGAACCAACGGCTTTACTTCCCTTCCGAAGGAAGGCGTAACCTCAGATTTTTCTCATCTCAGAAAAATCTCAGAAAAACCTCGGCTGGGATTGAACCCAGACCAACTGGGTTCGCCGTCGTGACGAATCTAAGCTGTCCACCATTGACGATTTTGTGAGGCTTTGTGAGTTTTATCGGAATCGATTGACGTAAAATATCGAAGGTATTGTGATAAACAACTCTTTGTATTCCGGGTACGTCCATTCCAGCTGCTTTCGTCTGTTCCCAAATGTCGTTTGTAATAACGTTTGCGTCAGCCCCCGACCCAACGGTCGTTGGGATATCAATTCCGCCTTCGAACAGGAATTCGTTCCGACCCATAGTGACTAAATGTAATCCGAAGTGCTGTTAATCCATTTCTACAGCGACTGTACGAACTCGTTTCGGAAGTGATTTTCTTTCCGTTGATTGTTGATGTCATTTCTGGGCGTCGCCACGAGAATATCAATTCTTGTCTCGGCATTCGTCACTACCCTACAGTCGCAAGTAGCCTCTCCGGTCACCTTGAAATTCTTCCGTTAAATACTCAAAACTCTACTCAAAACTAGGTAAATTCAACTTATATTTAAGTATGCTTAACCCAAGCTTTAGTATAAACAACCTATCAGTGAGTAGTAATTTTGCCGTGGTTAAATGGAAACATGGTTTAGTTAAATTTGCCTTATACACTGAAGCGTTTTGATATTTGCGAGATTACGGACGTAGATGTGTGAGGAACATGGCGAAGGGTTCGGGCGTTTGTATTTAAACGTGTTTAATCACGTTTGTATGGTGCGTGCGCTAGTGCGTATGAAATTTGGATAATTTTACTTGATGTTTAATTTTGAGTGTACGGTTCAGACGCTAGAAGGGAGTGATTTCCCCCACAACACGTTCTCCGCAATGACGCCCTGAAAAAACGGTGTGAAAACGTTCACTTAATCACACTTAACGAGATCGCTGGCTTAGGATCTCGTGAATGATTGCAATTGCATGTTCGATTTTGCGATCAAAACTGTCTTATCGCACAGAGCTCAAGCGTTTGTATGTAACGGAATTGATAGCATGGGCGTGTGTGTATCGCGTGTATAAATTCGTTTGTCTAACCGTGTAACCGTTTGCATATTCGCGAGGGCTTTTGAATGTTCGCGTGAACCGCGAATTTGGGTTCATGGTTATGGTCTAGAAGGGAGTGTGTATCCCATATCACTAAATTATCCGGTCAAAACACCCTAACACTTCTTGGGCATTTGAGTTTGTTTCTTTTTTGAGACGAAACTGAAGTCTCGGACCCATTCTGCTAGGACCAAAGGTAGGGCCTTCCGGACGTGACCGCTTCATGATTACGTGGGAACAAGCGTTGGTACAATCGAACTTGAGAGTTCATATTTGCGTTTGCCAACAGTTTAATCCGTTTAGATAGGTGAAGATGTTCACTTTACCGGCCAATTGCATCGAATTAAAAGCACCAGTTGCTCTTGCTGTGAAGGATAAGCTGAACGAGTATTGCTCTCCGCCACAACTAACAGGAAGAAGAGAGTGAAGCATCAGGAAACACACGACGATGTTTTCCAGAATTCTTCAAAGGGGCGCCAAGAATCCGATTTTTTGTCACCACAACAAACTCTTCCCGATAAAGGTTATCGAGTTAAACTATTGTAACCGTGAAAATTGCAATTGTATTGTGCGTGTTGTTGCAGATCATTCCGTCTGCCTTCACCTTTACTTGTATTTATGTCCATGTCGTCGGCGCTAAAACTTGATTTTTACTTACTATTTCATGTTTGGTACTCTTTGCATTTTCGAGTAACTCTTCGTTCTTGTTTAACGGGTGTTCAATAAAACTTAGTCGCGATGCTCTCACAAGAGCGCTGGACGACACTGACGTCCATCTTCCGGATACAACTCCGGATTCTGGTGGTCTACTGCTTCGCATCCTTGGCCCGCCAATTATTTTTGTACACAAGGCCACTGAGGGAGCTGAAAAAATCCTCAAAGGGACGGTACTGGGGCAAGTTGGTCGGGTTCCTTTCTTTCGGCACATACGGTATCTTTTTCTGGTGCTTCTTGACGTAATGGGAAAACGCCTTCTCCGCCAGAAGACGTACTTCCCATCCGCATGATGATCCTTTAAAAAAGGCAGAAGAATTTTCTCAAGACACTCTTCCTGGTACACTTGTTGACTGATAGCCAGACCGCTCGGCTTGAACAACGGCTTTGAAAACCCTCTGTCTGATATGGCGATGTACACATAACTTTTTTTCAAATTTATGCTTAAACTTATATTTTACCTCGGGAGGTGTGGCCGACTTGTGGATGGAATAGCAGCTGTCATTTCCTGGAATGTGGGTCTTCGAGAGCGGAAATTAACTTTCGTGGTCCAGCACGAACGATGTCCCGCGGTAGTTCTTTGTTATCCACTGGCGCTGCAATTTCACGATCGGTATCTGCTCGTCCGTGTACTCGGGGGACCGAGTCTTCTTCCAACAGGTGATGTCCTCCATCTTGAGGGTTCGGTGAATCAAGGTATGGGAGCAGTAATTTTCGGCCGGCATCACGCAAACTTGTTCTGTCCTTGTTGTCGAACAGCTTTTTAAACGGTTTCTACTTCTTGTTCGTCATTATTTTCACCGGACGGCCGCTACAGGCCTTCCGCTCCACGCTCAGGGATGCCAGGATCTGATAAACTGTAGTCACGGGCACGTTTTCGTCTCGAAAGTGGTCTACCGTAAACTTTTTTTCACTATAGCCATACGTTTCGTAAAACCGAACAACACGATCGCGGAGTGCTTGCTGTTTCGACGCAATCTTCGATTGAACTGAGAGCACCCGAGCGAAAAGAAACATGCCACCCATTTCTAGGGAGTCCAGAGAGCAATTCTCTTGAAGAGAAAAAAAATTACGCTCTTTTCCTTAATTATAGAAAGGTATTGAAAGCATTCTTATTTTTTATTGAACGCCCTTTTTTCCTCCTCAGGTTAACTATTGGCTTTGGACGTTTGCCCAGGGTACGTGCATAGGGTTATTTGCACGTAGTTAACACCTTGAGATGCCCTCAAAAATCAAATAAGACGGTATAGGTCGGTTCTGCTGCATGCTCACCACCAGAACACCGTTGAGGTGTCATTTGAGTCGGATTTCACTTCTTCATGCTTCGACATAAATCTTTCATTATAATCCGTACAAGTACGAGGTGCCAAATCGCGTAGGCGAATTTCGATTAGATCAAGGTCCATATACATGAGGATCTTGGTTTAAAAGTATTAATATTCATCGTCGTGTTCCATATTGCATAGGCAAAAACGACGATATCAAACCCATTGCATTTGTGAGGACGTCATCTTGTGTTTACTACTAAAATTCAATGAAACAAAAAGAGCTAGAAATAAATTGTCACAAAACAAGATGTAGAGAATTTTAAGGTGCATCAAATGAATATTTACAATTATAGATTTTGCTAATCTATTGTTAGAAAAACTAAAGAACTCTTCGAAAAACATTTAATTGGAACAGTAAAGAGTCACTTAGTACGCTTAACCAGAATACATTTTTACATAATTCGGTTGTCAATTTTCTCAGCTTTTTGATGCAACCTTGGGAATAAGGATATAAGGCATATTTTTTTGGAAAAGTTGATTTTTTGTGTTTCATATTCTACTCCTCTGTAACTGTCAGTTAGAAAAGTAATCCAAGCTGACATCAATTTTTTTCGTCATTCGATTTTAAAAAAAATTGTATAATTTCAGGCATTTGGCTGCCAAAAGTCAAGAATTCGTATCTCGCCAGCAAACCAGAGCTTCTGCGCTTGACTACCCGTGACATCACTCGAGACCGACCAGTTGTTTTAGGCGTTCGCACAAGTTGTGTGAATTATTTGGATTTTGTGTCTGACTGGCGCCAATTTGGTGTTAGCTTGGATTTATCGTCTAATTGACCGCAAGTTGGTGGCAGTTACTGACGAGTAGAACACGAAACACATAAATCTAACTTTTCTAAGGCTTCAATTTTAAGATAACGTACGCAATAATAGGTACAGGAGTAAAACAAAAACAAGATTACCTCAACAGATCCCAAGTCATGTCAAAATTACACTTCCAGATTGTTAACCGCAACAAAGCAGAGATGAACAGACTACAAAGTGTAAAAATCGACGAACCAGGATGTAGAAAAGCTGTCACATTATGTGGTTACTGCGTTAAAAATCTTTTAAAAATTTACAGTGATAAAATGAATGACAATCAGCCCATAACGGTAGTCACTATCTATACCTACAAATTGAAAATCATTCAAATTCTTCAAAATTTAAAATTATTGATTAAATAGGCCGATTCCGATTCAGCTCAAAAAAATCATATTCACCATGGTCACTGAAGCCTAGCCTAGCACCAATATAAATAAGCAACAATGTACATAGTGAAGCAAATCATCCAGTTGAATACCCAAATTCCAGTGGGAGGGACAAACAAGAATATGCTGACTTCCAGGGAAATGCGAAATGACCAGAACCGAGAGACATAAACAAGAAACAGATTCTTTCGAATCTTGCTGTGCAAAATTCCCAAAGAATATACCCATCAATTCGAACGTAATGATCTCAAATCCAAACGCGGGAGTCTTTTTGCTTGTTTTTTGTTTGTTTGTTTTTGTGTGTAATTTTACTTTCCTTACTGTTTATAAAATAATTTAATCCTGTTTCGTTCTCATCGTTATGTCCCAACGAGAAAGCATATTTAGAAAATTTCACATCATCTTTCCGTAACGTAACGTGTTTAGATTTGATTTAGATAACGCCATTACTTTGTTAAGTGTTTTTATCGTAAAATAATTAGGAACGATAAGAAGCATTTCTATACAGGAAACGATTTTACTCCTCTCAGAAGATTTTAACTCTGTTACGTACATAAGAATCAAACGAAGGGATACCAGCCCCCCGCCAAGGGGAAATTCCGGACTAGAATTTAGTATAGAAATGTTTAGGCCGTAGAACTAGTCTTAGCTCAAGCGAGGATGATGATTTCCCACTTGGTGACAACGGATGCGAGAAGGTGATGTGTTTCGGTGCTGTGGGAAACCTGTGATGTGCATTTTTGATCTCATTTTAAACTGTTTCATCTCATGTACCATAGTAAGAGAAAGAAAAAAATCGGTTGGAGCGATGGTTTTTATGTTGTCTTCGGTAGAGAAATTATATAGATTATCTTTAATGTTCATTTATTGGTGCGTTATCGAACGCCGGAGTTGGGAGCATAGCTATACGATTAATGTATAAGATTATTCAATGATCTAGAGAAGATTTCTTATTTTATGAACGATATTTTTTTACTGTGTAAACTCTTTTTACTGGCATATCAATGAGTTTAGTATGTAAGGGTAAATATTCTTTACGCGGTCTCAATCGAAATCAAAAACCAGATAGCAATTAACGTTGTTTACAGGAAGACATTTTTCAATAAAGCTGTGAAAAGTATGAGTTTTATTTCCATCACAAATCACTCGGTTAAGTATAAAAATCAATTAAACACACAAATAAAATTGCCAACTACCAGCGAAGCCAACCGTCACTTCAAAAACACACTAACGCCCGCTAACGCAAAGCAACGGCTGACAGCTAGCGCTACTGGTGGAAAATCCCACAGCTAGCCGTTACTGACAGTGCACCCATGCAGCAAAAAGCGGGGGCCCGACCGGAATGTGGTGTTCGGCTGTTGGTTCGCACACTTTCTGGCAGGTTGACTGGCTCTCGGTCGGTCGGTCGGCCGCCTGTTTGTGGATCGGCTTCGGTCGAGGGGAAGTGTACTGTGCGATGCATGTACAGTTTTATCGCGTTCGTCAAGCCGTGTAGACACACGTCTCTCGATCGCGCGGTCGTTTCCCTAGCATGTAGTGAATCGTCGTAGTTGTTTCGTTTCACTCCAGAAAGAAGTCGAAAAGTTTTCGGGTTTCGCGACGAGTTTGGAATTTGCAACCGTAGCTGGCGTGTCGGATTGGCGGTTCCGTGTTTACGGAATGTGTTTTGCTGTAGAATTTTGGTGTTTTTAGTGCAATTTGTAAGTGCATGAAGCCAGTGGCTGTGTGACACATTTTTCCCCATACTGTCCAGTGTTGGTTAGTTGGTCTCTTCGCAACTCGAAGTTCTGCCTGGTGGTGGCGGATGACTTTTTGTTCATTCTCTTGTTTTTCTTTTCTCCTGCGTATGCCTCGCTGTTACTGCTGCATTCCAGCCAGAAAAACTGCCAGCATTTCAAAGGCCGCAAAGAAGGGGCAGTCAGTTTTTAAAGTTACAAACATACGATAGTTTTCGTATGTTTTTGCCTGTTCCAGCGCGAATAGTACTGGTGGTTGTTTGTGTGTCAGTGTGCGTTTGTTTAACCATGTGTGAAGGCCAGAGGCCTGCGGAAACCTGTCGATCGGTGGTGTGAGCGGGTGTCAGGCCAAAACATAATAAGCCACCGTCGAGAAAAAACGGATATTGGTCACCGGGGAGAACGGTTTTTTTTTTCATTCGTTCAAACAGAAACTTGGTTCCTGTCGAAAATTGTGTTTTGGTAGAGCGTAACGTGTTGAATGGGATTCGGTGGCCGGTGTCAAGTCAGAAGCTAAAACTGAAACCGTTGCTAGAGAACGAGGTTGACAAACAACGATAATTGTGAATGTGGCCAAAAAGCTAGCACCATATTGAAGCGTTGGTTAACGACTGCAGGCTTCGGCAAATGATGTGATGTTACCCGGAAGAGGGACCTTCGATGAAATGAAATGAAATTTGCGAACGCAAACCTATCGTCGCCGTAAGTCACAATTCGAAAACTTGAAATAATTTAATTTATCATTCTGAATGGTTTTAAAGTTTTGGGGAACTTTGAGAATTTTGAACAAAATCTGCTATGAACTGCATAAATATAGATGAAGTGATATATTCGGTTTTAGCGATCTGTAAACCAAATTGTTTGTAAACCTATAAACTACAAACTAAAATAATACGTTTTCATGTAGTGTTACTGAACATTTCTACAGTACACACCCGCATATTATAATTATTAACCGATTTCGGTTTAGAAATTTAACCTACAATACTGATGTCTCGATTGGAATGAAAGACCTTCGACATGTACAATGATTGCACACCATTCGACTAAAAGTCTTCTGTATAAGGAACTAAAATCAACACGCAATGTCCCAATAATATTGAAAAGTAAGCTAAGCAATGTTTACAGCAGGTAAAGTAGATAGTTTATATTAACTATCATTGAATACAAATGTGACTCGTTAATTTGTAGAAATCAACGCCTTAACAAAAATCTAATGATTGAAAACTAGTAATTGATGTAAGATTATACTTGTAACCTTAAAAATTTCCACCATATTCTGAATTTTACGTTAAGTTCTATAATCATTCGATGCTTAGTAAAAATTGTGCAGCAATGTGATAAGTGCGCAATTCAACCCACAGATATATTCCGTTTCAAAATTAGGTTGTGCAACGAGCGCTCTGATATAATTGCTCATCGTAGAGATAAGCGGCGTTTATCAAATGCAAACACAAAAATCTTATTTCTTCATTCCATTCCACTTAAGTTGGGAAACATTTTTTGCATTTTTTTCAGAATCATAATGCACATAATTTGTGGAAGTTCGAACGTCAATTTGAGAGGTGCTGAATTGATGGAATTTTTAAGAAATAAAAATCTGCATATACTTAATATTTTTATATTATCACTCCACATTTACTTGATCTGGCAGGAAAGAGCTGTTAGATGTAACCCTCTTGCCCGATAGTATTACGCATAAGTTGGCAATCTTACTACTATCCAACGAGCAATCTAATCATAAATGCATTACCATTGATCATTTAATCATCTCACTAGATATCGTAGCATATCATATATTCAAAATCTACGAACTGGGACCTCCATGAAGAAGGCTTGGCGAACAGGATTCATGGATATTTTCCAACGATTGAGTCTCCAAGTGACTCGGATGATATCGTGGATAAAAAAAGCTCACTCACAGTAACAACATACCAAGAGGCATGTCCGTTTTGAGTTTTGTGTACTTCTAAAGAAACCCCTTGGTGAAATGCCGAACTTGCTATATTCAAAAAGTTATGTAGACTTGCTTTGAATTACAGACGCAGAGACGGGTTTACAGGAATGCCCGTTGATCCTCTAAGCGACGTGATTGGAAAAACCACAATTTCTTTCGAAATCGAAATACTTTCATATCAGTTTTGTGCTAATGCCCATGAGCTGTTTTCAGATAGTTCTGATTCTTGGAGATTTACTCGCAGAATTGTTGCAACCGTATCGATCAAATGGGAGATTGCAAGAATATTTTTAAAAAATCTTGCCTGTAGTCTTGCCATAGGATACATTCCATTAGCGTTGCAGGAAATGATTTAATTCGACTTAGTCTCATCAGAATCCGATACTAACTTAGTGAATCCGACACTAGCTTAGTTCTGTCAATAATTTAGTATCGGATTCTGATGAAACGTCGAAACGAAAATTCCATAATAAATTCACAATTACTACTACTTTTCAATGAAAATATTTCGAAATTCGTTTTCATATTCCGAGGTCACTTTGATGTTAGCCTGTATGTTCATTAGAGTGGCTCGCTATCAGTGGCGTAGTAGCGAGGCGGGGGGGGGGGCGGGTTTGGGTCTCTTCCCGAATCACGGTTCAACTACCTGGCCACCGCCACCGTACGGCGAAGAAGAAGGAGGTAACACAGCCGAGTGGCAAGCGACTAACGACGAGCGCAAAGAAGCGTCGATACGACTAAAAACAAAGAAAACCCCCGGTCCGGATGGAATACCAACCGTGGCACTGAAAGCTGTGATCCTGGCATATCCGGACATGTTCAGGACGCTACTGCTGAAGTCTTTAGATGATGGTAATCCTCGAAATGAGGAAGGTGCAGAAACTGATGTTGCTGCCAAAGTGTAGGAAGTCACCGAGCCATCCAGCCTCGAATAGACCAATGCCACAGCGTGGCATAAAAGAATGAGCCAGATCCTGAAGAGATACTTCCAGAGTAGAGCACTGCTGTACCAGACGAACAAACGGGCAATAGGCAATGCGAGTCAAAGCGGGCGTTCCTCAGGGCTCCATTCTCTGTCCAACACTTTGGAATGGGATGTACGATGGGGTCTTAACACTGCGGCTTCCCAGGAAAGTGAAAATCGTTGGTTTCGTGGACGATGTGTCACTAACGGTGAGACACTTGAAGAAATGGAGGTGTCGGTGACGGAGACAATGAAACCGCGAAAAGCTCAACAGGACGCTTCGACTGCTGGTCGTACGAGTTGCGATTGTGGACCGGAGGCAGTATGCCTTGTCGCCGAGATGATCCCCATCTACATTACCCTGACGGAAGATATCAAGTGCTACAACAATGAAACGCCAGAAACGTGAGGAAGATGATGAGAATCGATTCGATGGTGACGTGGCAGCAGGAATGTGACAATACGTAGAAAGGACCTACCGGCTCATCCAAACCCATCGGCGTGGGTCAATAGAAAGCACAGAGAGACCTTCCACCTGAAACAGCTCATACCGAGCCACGGCTGCTTAAGGAGTATCTTCATCAGTGTGGGTACGCAACGTAAACACTGTGCTTGGAGTGTGAGATCATCGAGGAGACACCGGAGCGTCTTTGAATGTCCGAGGTTTGAAGTTTCTGAATTTCCGAGGAGAGTCTTTGAATGTCCGAGGTTTGAAGTGACATGCAGGGAGCTACTTAAAGCGGGAGGATCGGACATCAACCCGGATAATGTAGCCTACAGAATGACAAGACGTAAAGACGTGGAACGCAGTAAACAGAGATATGGTGTAGATCAGTGATTCTCAACCTGGGGTCCGCGGACCCCTAGGGGGCCACAAAGTCATTGCTGGGAGTCCGCGAAAAAAAATATATTTTCCGAGTGCATATTGAAATTTCAAGTCATTGAAGTCCTAACAAATTGAAAATAACATATTGATAGCATACAAAATTGATGTTTATCTATGGGACCGCGCGACCCAATGAGATATCTAAGGAGTCTGTAGTACGAAAAAGGTTGAGAACCGCTGATGTAGATCATGACCGTCTTACAACGGAATGGACATCGAACAACGAGTTCGGGAGAGCAATCACCGCCAGGGAACTCTCCGCAGGAATAAGCTAGATTCACCGCCGAGGACTAGTCCAGTAGAATGCAACAGAGCAGCGAGTATGAGTCGTCGAAACGTCAGCGAACCGGACGTCACGCTCCATGCGGATTCGTCAGACCGACCACGGCACCCCACCGGTTGTTCCGATAGAAAAATAACGAAAACCAAAGAAGAATCGATATTGGTAGAACTTTTTTCGCCTGGGAACTCTCCGTTAGCGTAAGCTAGATTCACCGCTGGGGACTAGACTGAGTAGACAGCGACGAGACACCACTAATCGCGAGTCATCGGCGCACCAGTCCACCGGACACCCTGCTTCACCATAATCGCCAAACTGACCTCGGCACCTAGCTGATTAGCTCGATCTCGGGAGAACTTCTCTCGCCGGGGGATTCTCTGTCGGAGTAGGTCAGGTCCATCGTCGAGGAATACACCGAGTTGTTCGCGAACAAGTCGAGGACCTGAATGGATCACCAAAGGAAGTAGTACTAAATGGCCCAAGAAGAGAACTAAAGGGCTTAAAGTAGTTGCGGTGCTAAATGGCACCGGTCACGGAGCCAAAGGACTCAAGAAGTTGTAGTACTGAAACCAAATAAGAATCGGTATCGGGAGAACTTCTTTCGTTTGGGACCTCTCCGTCAGCGACAGTCAGATTCACCGCCGGGAACGAGACCGCGTAGATCGCGACGATACACCACCAGCCGCGCCGGGGCTCCAGCAAACCGGATGCCCTACTCTACCGGAATCGCCGAACTGACCGCAGCACCTGGCTGGTTGACTAGCTTTCGAACTCGCCGGGGAACTTTTCGTCGGAGTAGGCTAGATCTATCGTCGGGGACTAGACCGAGTAGTTCGCGAACCAGTCGGAAGCTCAACAAGGAAGTGGTACTGAATTGCACAAGGGAACTGAAGGGCTCAGTAAATTAGACAGTCTGAAGTTTGCCGCCCAGATTGTCCTCGTAGGGAAGAGCATTAATTCTATACCAACAGCTGGCTTTCCTACCTTGACTACCCAAACCCGTTCCCTGAGTTGTTGGTTTTGAACATTTTTTTCCTGCTCAGAATGTTTTTGAACATTTTTTCATATATATACAAAAAAAAATTCATATCCCCCCCCCCGAAAAATTTTCTTACTACGCCACTTCTCGCCATATGTCATTTTCCAGTACAGTGCTTTTGACATTAAAAATGGCTTACTGCACTATCTGAGAGTACGTGTTTAAAATCTCAATAGATTTTAAATTAATTTAAATTGAATTAATCACGTTTTTCATCACTAATTTGAACGCTCATGAATCTGTTATTTATGAAAGGGTTCCAATCGTTTTACCACCAAAAAATTCGAAAACAACTAAAATAAGTATTACTGCTGTAACGTTTTTGTAATAATGTAGCACACTATTGAGAAAACTCGTAAAAATCTTTGTATTTGCACACACACGTTTGTTATTTCGCTTATACCTGATGCGTTTTTCATTACTAAGACATTTGACCACATGCTTCTGCTACTGAAATGCGTGGGTAAGGATTATCAGTCGTCCTTATTTTAAAAGACATGTCCTGAATTTAAACGATTTTGGAAAGCGTCCATTGCACAGTGGTCCGAATCCAGAATTTAGGATGACAAAAACATTTGTGACTAAACTACTGGTTCTAGAGATTTCATGTCTTCGGAACAAATAATCTGTGTCAATTAAGGCATCTTTTGAGGTGGGTGACATTAGGGTGGTCCTTATTGTTTGTACGATCTGAAAATTATTTTCGAAATAAGAAGAGATAGAACAATGAAGTGTTCCGCAAAATTGTAGTACAACCTTTTTCAAGCAACTTTGCTGAGGACGTCATATTCGTAACTTTAATGGTTTTAATTTTACAGCTATTAAAATGATGTGTAATAGGGTATCCCTAACAAAATCAGTTTTTTCGTTGTAACTTTTTAAATAATTTTTTTCCGTCAATAGCGTCTTCACAAAACTTTTACAGCTTATTGAGACGAATATTATTTATATAGACATATTTGAGATAGCTCAAAAGCTATGAGCATTTTTAGCAAAAAAACACAACCTTTTCAAATGTTGATATCTTAAAATGGAGCAAGTGAAATTGATCCTTTCTTTTTGCATTCGATAGATCACAAATGATAGTATGTTTTATGAAAAAATCTCAGAGGTCATTTTTGTTTAACTCATTTTATTTTAGTTTGAATATTGAGAATATTACTACTATTTGTAGCATTAAAAGTAAAAGGTCAGTGTAACCTAGCAACTATTTTTTAAAATAAGGTCAGATAGATAAACAAAATCTCAAATAAAACTGCCCGAGTGTGGCAAAGGGCCCACTGAGTTGTTGTTTCTAATGTAGTCGTGTATCAATCCATCTGAACAGCGGAGAACGTAGTGTGATGTTTGGCTAGCCATCCTAGTCACACATATTTTAATTCACAGTATCAACTTCGTTAGCTAGTTTCGGAAAATTTATGAATAAGAGAAACGAAAGATGTTAAAATCGAAAAACAGATAGGTATTCTAAAGTTAATCATTCGTAAACTTAGAACGGAAAGCTGGAGCTAGGCAGGATCATATGGGCATGATCGAAAGGAAATGTTAAGAATCGGTGGTCGATGACGACGTTTTGAGAAGGAAACACCAAAGTGGCGTGTTGGAAAGACGACAAATCGTTAAAGAAAAGATCGAGCCTTCGAATTAATGAGCCATTACCCAGTGGAGGCAATTCCAATGATGGCAACGCGACAAGAAAAGTTTTTGCTGGATAGAGTTTATGAGATCACGGGTTTGAATGCAGATTTATTGGAACGATTGCGTATCATTCTCGCCGTTAGCAATAGCAAAGCAAAAATAAACGCCCAAGTTTTTGCAGGCTATTTGGAAGCAACGATAATGATTTACGATCACGAGTACAGTTGGTTCCTCTGTCTCCAACCCTTCATAAACTTTTGGTACTTTGTTCGTCTATCGTCAATCATGCTTTTTTCCTGTTGGTAGCGTATGTTCCATATTGATGTCCGAATCTTTTTCAAAAACAAAAATATCAAAAAACCAACACAACAAGAGTATTGTTCAACATTAATTTTTACGTAAGAAACTCACTTGATGTTTTTTACGTTGATTAAATGTAATGTACTGAGGACGAAAGACAATTCGTTTCCGCAGAACAACACGCGAAAACATAAACGACGTCGTAACTAATACAGCTGCTTCACGGCAACAGCCGAAATGATAGTCGGTAGAGAGCATGTATCTAATTCACGCAACACGAGCTACCTCTGCAATAACATTGCAAAGATACTGCCCTATACTTATTGTACACCCGTACCTGTTTGACCCCATTCTACTCTATGTATTTCTATGGTTTTCTCGAAACTTGCGGATAGACTTTTTCCTCGTTTCTAAGGCCTTTTCACTGAGGCATTAGAAACGAGGAATAAGTCTATCCGCAAGTTTCGAGAAAACCATTCAAGAAAATTTAGCAGCGTTGCCAATATTGAAGATGTATTAAAAAATTGCTGCTTACTTCGGACCCTATGAACTTGTTGAACAATAGGTCAAATAATGTTCCAGATTTCTAGATCTTCCGGATGCTACCCGGATCTTGATTACTCGTGACAAATTAACAGCATGCATGGGGCTTTCGCCACACTTAAGCAGGGTGCTGGGAAGGTTTTCCGATTCCCAAATGGATTCTACCAAGTCTGTGACTAAAATAATAATTCAGCGGACTCTTCGCCACATTATGACGTAGTGCTGGAAAGGTTTTCCGTGGCTCAGGCGGAACGAAATACATAGGAAACAACTCAGCGGGCCCTTTGCCATACTCGGACAGTTTTATTTGAGATCTTGTTTATCTATCTGATCTTATTTTAAAAATAGTTGCTAGGTTACACTGACCGTTTTACTTTTAATGCTACAAATAATAGTAATATTCTCAATATTCAAACTAAAATAAAATTAGTTAAACAAAAATGACCTCTGAGATTTTTTCATAAAACATACTATCAATTGTGGTCTTTCGAATGTAAAAAGAAGAAATCAATTTCACTTGCTCCATTTTAAGATATCAACATTTGAAGAGGTTGTGGACGTTTGTTTCTTCGCAAGTATTGGGATTCAAATGGTGGTCATGTCCCTAATACCCATTTGGGGGTTCGCTATAAGCGATTATAAGCCAACGTTTCTGGTATCTTCTAGTTGCTGTACAATAAGTGTTGATGATGAAATGTGTAGTAACTATCTGCAGGAAGGAAAAACTTCCACAGCATAGCCAGTCATATTCGGCAGTGATGCAAATGTCCACCACATAATTTGGGGCAGCTCAGATAACAACTCGAGAGACACCGAATTGATGGAATTCATAAGTAGTGCGAATCTGCATATACTCAATGTAGGAAATTGCCCAACATTTGCATGAGCTGGAAGAGAAGAGGTGTTATATGTAACTCTTTCCTCTGACGGTATTACGTATGAGTAGGTAAAAATCTTCGCACCAAACGAGCTCGAATCGTTGTTATCTGTTCATAAGTATATCATCTTTGATCATTTAAACGTCTCGATAGATATCGCAACCGAACTCGAGAGCTTGAAAATTGAAAACCCCCAACCCGACCCGAGCCCGAAATTGTAAAATTTGAAAAACCCGAACCCAACCCGAGCCCGAAAATTTTAAAATTGAAAAACCCGGACCCGACCCGTACCCGAGAATGAAAATTTTCTAAAACTCGAACCCGACCCGACCCCGAGAATTTTAAAATTTGAAAACCCGAACCCGAAAATTTAAAATTTGAGAAATCGGATCCAAACCCAACTTGTTAATACAGAGAATCAACCAAAAATCTCGAAGAATTTTTAACTTTTTCCACTGTGACTTCGTGAAAACGATGTTACAGACAAATTCTGCAGTATTAAAACCACATAATATCGGCTGCTATTGATTTTTTTATTGATTGGACTTTCGGTTCCGGAGTTACGGGTTGAAGAGTACGACCACACAGCAAATTCCCATATAAACTGAAATGAAATTCTCAAAGGGGGGAGTATGGGAAAATTTCAAAATTGAATTTGCATTTTTGATGCCAAATAACTTTAAAATGCATAAAACGTTGAGATTTGATGAAATCTCGAAAAAAATTTTTTGACAAAAATTGACTTGTTTGGACTTTGGCAAATTTTTTCCTTTCTCATATAGAAAGGTTATGTAATCGCTCTAAAAATCGTCAACCTGATCCCGGCCCTATAAAGGCTTAGGTAGGAGTATGCAATGAGGGGTTGCTACTTCAAAATTAAAACTAGTTTAAAATTTCATAACAAGTTGAAAATTTTCGGCAGGATCCGGACCCCCGAAATCTTCCGCCTTGATCCGCCGCTGGTTTCAAGCGATGTTTCAGTGTCGACACATAGTATCTCAAGATCTTGGCTGTCGATCCATTGTAGGGCACAATTGCACCACTAGGTGGATTAAAACAGGTTTTTGGTGATTCCGACCACTGTACATGTGCACTAAACATAAGCCAATGTGCCATTTTAGTAATAATGCTCGGAGTGAGAATTGCGCAGAGTACCTTGAGGATGACTCTTGCAATGTTGAAAAATGTGTGTATTATGGTGAGAGTACATTTCCATTCCTTATACGCAAACAGCGCCCGAGGAAGCTATAGAGTTCCTTTAAAAGGCGCTCTAAGCACGTCATGGGAGAAATACTAAAAAGCGCTACGCCACTCACCAAGACAAATCGTGGCACACTTGTTTCAGGAAAAGCGCCAATCTGTTCCTGGAAGTGCTGAGTTTTCAGCACTTCCAGGAACACAAAGAATACTGATGTGATATTTCAACCAGAGATACTTACTACAGAACAGGCGTAGGCTGGGCTCCGGTAACTTTTTGATATTACGGAACACTTTCCGGCATCGAAAAAACTTTAATTCTTACAGCACGGCATGGGGTGGTCTTCTCGATGATAATTGAATTAATTCACTTCACAATCATTGCTACAACTTTAAGAAGGTGGACTGCTTAACTTAACGTATCTGTCCCATTTGGGTTTCTATGATACTAAGAAAACCAACGATACAGTTTGCAATAATTTTCGCTATTTTTTAGTGCTCATTGCAATTGAATATTTCGTTTCATGCTATTCAACTATCTTTGTCATTATTCTTTTATTTATTTTACATTTGAGAACAACACCAATTATTGTGATTAAATATGAATAGAAGTGACAGGGCCGTATCGTGGTCTTCTGGCGCCTTTGGTGAAACCTTATGCCGTTTTAACTTGACCTTGATGCTGTATCAGGATCTAACCCCAACAGTTGTCAGTTCATACACTTTGACAGCAGTTGGGGTCAGAACTCTGCTCAGTTTTGTCTAGCTAAAACGGAATTGGTTTTGCGCCACTGGTGTGTGTACATGGGCTTCCGTTTTTAGTTTGCCTTTGAACCATAATTTAGTGCATACGTGGAAATGGCACATTATCCACAATTATTTTATGATTTATACTCACTTAGTCCAGCACATGATTTCAGCGCACCCCCTGAGGCTGGCGCGCTTATCGGGGGTCAATCGCACGCTACGGGCCTGCTCACATGCTTCTTAGCTTCGCGGATGACAACGATATTATTGGCGTTGATCGCAGAGCAATGGAAGTTGCATTTGTGCCATATAAACAGGAGGTGAAAATCGGATTGACCGACATGGCAACTGGTAGAGAGCGAGGCAGTCCAAACGGTGTTGGTTCCGAGGCCGAAATAGATGGGGTACGCTACAAGCTTGAGAATGAAATTGTTTATCTTGGAACACTTGTGTTGCGGCTGCGAATAGGACTTTCTATGGTTTGTACAGCTAGCTAAAGTCCCGGAACCTACACAACTTGCTCTATACAAATTGTTGATAATCTTTGTTGGTTTGTACGGTGATGAGGTACGGTCGTTGAAGGTATGTGGGGAGGTATTCGTGTGTTTGAGAAAAGAATTTTGTGTCCAATTCTTCGGCGCACTATACAATGGAGAATGCCACAGACGCATGAATCACGAACTGTATCAAGGATACGAACATACTGACACCGGAAGGCTGATAAAACACGGCAGACTGCAGTGAGCTGCGCATGTAGCGTGATTACCAGCATAGTGACCAGCCTAAGCTACGCAGAAAACTTGGAAAAGGTAGTCAACTTTGGGGCATACCCAGCACTCGCTAGTGGCCGGCGTTCAAGGAAACTGAAGAATGGCGGCCCCAAAACCTTGTAAGTAGCGGTTTGCCCACTACTCGGGTTCTTATTTGCCCGGCGGACCCTTCTTAACAGGGCGGCCTAGGTGTTCCTACCGGAATTTCGCATGTAAACAAATAAAGTAGCGAAAAAAACATATAAATAAATATACCGATGTTTATATTCTTCACTTTCTCTTCCTGCACTGTGCGCTGCTCGGCGAACTGCTGCTGTTGGCAGGAAGGCGACGGATTTGTCCGACCGGCCGGGACTACAACGGCCGAGTTCTCCCGGATTGTCGTTGGCTGCTCCGGCAGTGGTCCTTGACGTTTAGCTAGGGAAGTAAGCTTGTCTCCTTTGTTGGAATCTCCCTAGCGATGTTGGCAATGAATCGCCGGATCGTTTACTCGCCGTAAACGATCCCGGAAGTGCACACCACAGTGCACTTCCCAGGGGGAACCTTTGTCTATCCTGCTTCGCTCTCCTTGGCTTTTAGCTATAGAGGAGAGCTAGGCTCGTTTGACTTATCCTCTATAGTGAGAACGGTCGGTGTTCGGTTCCTTCCCTGAATCCTTCCTTCTAGTGGCGGGGAACTGTCGCGAAAAAAGAGAACACTTATCTCGACGTCTGTTTGATGCCGTGGTTCGTCACTCTCTGATCTTTTACGATGGCCGCCTTCTGCACTCCACCAAAACAAACACCAAAAAAACACTCCGCCGCATAGCTGTCATCGCTATGTGTAGCATAACCAGCACAATTATTGCAGCAAGAGGAGAGCGATGGCCTAACTAAACGCTATATTACGTATATACAAATGTTTAACAAAAATTACTACACCTATCTAAACTAACAAAATCGTTCATAAACAAAATTTTACGTAAAAAGTGAACGATCATATGGAACAGTGAAGAGCATAACTAGCGTAAACAATACACTCTACGGAGAAAGTACGCACAAATAGGTATATTTCCATCCAGTGCTAAATTGTTACCCTGACGGGTTACAATCTGCATCCGGTTTGTTTGGCCACGATAATGATGTTTATGATTGCTAGAATTCTACTGTAATCATATCTCTGTTCTGGGACATGCTTCCGATAATCCGGATTGCTGTCAACCAGGACAGTGGATATCAGTTTGATACCACTTTGTTTTGATATTCCCAACCGGTGAAAACCCATTTTCCCATCAAATTCAAATTAATGTTAAGCTTCGACATGCCACGGTACGGTCGCAATGATTGCCGAATGCTGAAAGCGCGCAATAGAATATTTGATAAACAACGCACTCAATAAATCCCTCCCCATCAAAGAATTAACCTGAAAAGAAAATATAATAATTTTCCGAAACAATGCGGTGCACCAGGCCGGGCTAAAAAGCTCAACACAAATCGACAATTGATGTGTATTAATAATGGAAATGCACCCAGCATGCAGTACGATGCGAACGAGTAGCACATCATTCATTCATACATACACATACACACACAAACACATCATAGAGGAATGCTTGTTTCATTTCGCTCGTAAATTGTTTTCCAACCTTTTTTCCGTTCTGTTTTGTTGGCATTTATTCAGTTTGTTCGCATTGTGCAAGAAGAAAAAACAAAAAGCGTTTCTAGTTTGTTTTTTTTCTTCTCTCAAACAGAATGATGATTTCGTTTTAGGTTCAGTGTGCCACCTAGTGCATTATGCTGTATGCAGAGCGTAGCACTATGAAATGGTCCATTCAAAGCTCGATGGATGAAGTTTTCTTTATTTTTTTGAACTGTTGTGGGTCTCTGTTGCCAAACTACCAAAGTGGAACCAATCTGCGTGTGAAACGCGCAAATGGAATCTCATAGAAGTTGACAGCAAAGTGCGAAAAGTTTTCTCGTCGTATTTTTTTTGTCCTCTTTGCTGTCAACACCTTCGACGACTCTAGAAACTCATCCGTAAGGCTATGCACACTTGCCTGAACTTCATCACCACCACACCGATCGGTGAGTGAGGTGAAGAGATAAAGTGTTTCGATTTGCATAAAATGAAGATTATCTACGTGATTGGAAAAGAAAAGTTACTGCTGACTGTCACTTGGTTCGTTTCTTTTTTCTTCGAGTCTCCACGCGAGTCGTCATAGGAGCCCTTGTTGTTCCTTACCTACGTTTCGTCCTCTACTTTGTGGTGTCGTCAGTATCGCCCCTCCCGCTCCTAATATACATATAAAATGAACATACAACAAGTCAAAGTTTCGATTTTTCGCCTCCCGCTTTCGAATGCGCAAGTTTTTACCTCTATTTAGCTCTACAGCGTGGCCTTCGGTTGTTGGTGGTACCCATTTGAACTACATACAGCGCACAAAGGAAGCACTGTATCATAGCGCCTACACCGCATTAATCATACATAAATTCGACCCCCAGACCCAGGTGTTCTCCGCTACCCGGACTCGGTGATCAAGCACGATGGCGGTGGGGGAATGAAGGACTAAGGGTTCCTTTCTCGGAACTGTGCAGGAAAGGTGATAAGGCAGGATGGGGGGGTTAAATGCTCTACATTGAAGAAATATTCTACCGCGTGTACATTTGGAGCTCAGAATGTTTGTATTCGTACGCCTCATGCCACATATTGAATAGAATTCTAATGCATTCAACATCTTGTGCCCGTATGTTTGGACACTTTTTTCTCCGAATGTCTTCAATATTCATTTTTTGTGGGTACTAGAATCTAAAACGGCTGGTTTATAAAACCGCCACTTTACTTCTGTATCAGTTGAATCAAAGTACACTTAAAGCCATAAATTCAAATTGCCTGCCAAATCATAAATTTAGGTGTAGCATTTGGGCAACGGCTATCACCAGCATCTCATTTACGAATTTTGGCAACGAACTTTGCAATGCTTTTTGTAAACAAATCCTAGGTATGGGTGTACAATAGATATAGCACGTTATCTGTGCTATATTATTCCAAAGGTTGCTCATCTCGTGTGAATTAAATACACGGTAGAGAACATCGTTGACGACTATCATTTCGGCTGTGGTTCAGTTGTATTAGTTACGGCGGCGTCGTTTGTTTCCGCACGTTAATCTGCGAAAACTCATTGTCTTTCGTCCTCAGTACAGTACATTTAATCAATGTAAACAAATGTCATGTGAGTTTTTTCTAACGTAAAAAAATAATGCTGAATACGAGTTCTGTGTTGGTTTTTCGAAATTGTTGTATTTGAAAAAAATACGTACATCAACATGAAACATACGCTTGGGGACACGATAGGTCATCCATTTGGTGTCTCTATAGGTCACTGCTGATCGTCTCACAGCTAAGCAACCACGTGAGCCGGAATGCACAACTTCAATTCCACACTTTGGCGACGACGAGGACACCGAAGATGTCATTCGCAAGTACAAAGCAATATGTTTTTCAACATTTTCTTTCGAGGTTTCATGATTTCACCCATCATTTGCCACTTTTTCATTTTCTTGCCTGAATGACGACAATTTAATTTTTAAATAATCTGCAGTATTAATACTTTAAAGTTAAGCCGGTGATTTTCTAGGCGATTACATGTTTAATATAAGCTCGAATATAGTGTCCTATCATACCCCCAGATTTTAAAAGCATCTCTAAAAGTACCTTTGCCTTATTGGATTTAGCTTGAAAAATATTTAGCCAGGCATAATACCATTATTGCCAAAACGATGCCAGTTGTACAACCTTTCCAACAAGTGCTTGTTTGTCAAAAACAGTGTAAAAAACCATCGCACGAGATCGCCAAAGAAAACTGACCTACTTGACCCCACTCTAACCTAGATGATGAAAATAAATGTTTTGCGCTATTTTGAAATTCAAGATGACGACTTCCGGTTCAGCAATATTCTCGATTATCCTAACAACATGGCTATTTTGGGGACGGGGTTGGCAAGTAGATGAAGAAAACGGACAATTGTAACCCTTTTTAAAACTTAAGATGGAGACTTACGATTGAGAAGTACACAGTGAAGACCTGATTTTATCAGCCCCGATTTTATTTCTGGCTCCAATCTACCCCCGATATTATCAACTTTTTGACCCGATTTTATCAGTTTCCTATGTAAATCCATTTGATAGGCTCTAGTAGACGAACCACGTCAAATACGAGTAAAACCTTTCAATTGCATGTTTTTCTTATTTCGTCAATCCTTATTTCTAGCTCGTCAACTCATTTCAATAATACTCATATTGTTGAAGCTATAGAGATTTTATCTAAACTGGCAGCTACCATTTTGGATTTTAAAATGGCTTCAGACATAAATTTCTGGCATATACTCGTCAGCCCAATTCCGGAAATACCCATATTATGGAGGTCAATTTATCTAAACCGAAAGTCGTCATCTTGGGCTTCAAAATGGTTTCAGACATCGATTTGCGTCATGTACTCGCCAACCCTTCTCCGAAAATACTCATATTGTTGAAGTTATAGAGAATTTATTTAATCCGGAAGATGTAGTTGTAACGATATTAATTAACCCACTATGCATACGACTGACAGCATTACTTTCAGTGCCATCTATCCGTCAAAGGGAGGCTGTCTCGCTGATGGAAATTTAAATCACCGAGATCTGCTCCACGCACTCCCCTTCGTTTTTCCCACCCGCAGAAAGGTCAGTTACAAATGCCGATGGGACTGAGCGAGAAGGAAAATGCTTTTGTTTTCCCAAGATCACGCCACCAATTGTCTCAAAAAAAGACTGATCAGATCACTTAAGTAGAGACTGTCGAACCCTTTACACGGCGGTTAGGTAGAGAGTGAAGCCATTAGCCAGAAAGTTATAGAAATTTATTTCGATGTGATATTGTACCTACGGTACCGCTAAAATTGGCAATATTGGTGTAAAGCACGGTTACGGTGCATAAAATTACTGTTCCGGCAAGGTGAGATAGAATTCCGACCGATGTCATAGAACACGTGTTAGGTACAAAAGGCTAAAACCTATTTTATTGCAGCAGTTCGCACAATAAAACATAAACCAGCGAATGCTAGCAAAGTAGCGAATCGGTCCGAATTGTGCGGTCTGTACCAAGATAGTCAGGTAAGACATGAGCAGAAAAGTAGGTTATCTCACCTAATCGATCACGTTGACCAGGTTGAAAACCCGCGCCAACGTGGGTTTTTTTGTCGTAGCTCACAGAACCGAAAACGCATTGCGCGTATACATCAGAGCGCCCCTTGTCGGAAAATACGGTTGCTACATGACACATCGTCGCATAGAAGATCGGCAACATAACCCACCCGCCGAGCATTACGTGCATCAACGAAACTATACTCTCCACGTGCCACCTAGCGGCGAATAGCCAACCCGTCACGAAGCTTTCCGAGACACCGTCACCCACTCGAGGTATGTTTTTATGGTACAAATTCGGGGATGATTGCTACGAATCGAACAGCCTACTGAAACCGCTGCGCAAGTAAATTCATCGAAACACGCGGTCGCTCACGCCTGCCGCCCGCCACTGTCACCAACCAGTTCCAGTAACCGCCACCACCATCACCAACCAGTTCCAGTTGCCGCCGCCAACGTCACCAACCAGTTCCCGTTACCGCCGTTCACCAACTGCAGGTCAGATCGATGCTAGGCTAATGAGTTAGCATAAGTGTAGGAGTAAAGCTTGTCCCGGGACCTAGAACAAATGTAAACCAACTGAAAATACACTATATGATCATGAAGTGAAACGCTACTCCTCTCAAGCTTAAAGGTCACCGGCAATCTCTCCCTAAGGCGAACGCGTAGATTTTAATTTAGTTTACCCGTGTTTATTTGAACTCGCGATTAGCTTACCTTTTCGATCTCTTACTCGGATTTACTCTTCTGCTCTTTTTTGCGTTCGGGAAAGTCGAATGAGACATTGTGTTTGAGCCACTTTCATTTACCCGCCCGTGGTTAGAGTCTCTGGCCGGACTACCGTCTTGCGTCGGCAGCCTTCCTTACGGAAGTGGCGCTGAAGTAGCCGACGTTGTGTGCACAAACGAACCGTTACATAGTTTTTTCAAAATGGCTTTAGACGTTGATTTCCGTCATCTACTCGTTAACCTCATTCAGAAAATACCCACATTGTTGGGGTTAGAGAGACTATCTAAACCGGAACTCGCCATCTTGGACTCTAAAATGGTTTCAATATCGATTTCCGCCATCTACTCGCCAAGCTCATATAAAAAATTCCCACATTGTTGAGGTTATAGAAAATTTATCTAAACCGGTAGATGTAATATTAGATTTCAAAATGGCTTCAGACATCGATTTCTGTCATCTACTCGTCAACCCCATTCCGAACATATCCAACCATTATCAGTAACAGTTAGCTAAGAATATGTTAAATTGTATTCAACTTCATAGTGCACTGTAATTTAAGCAGATTGACTTTTTTTATTAACTTGGTTTTTTTTTTAAAAAGTTTGTTATTTCGAATTTAGTTCGAAGTTACGAAAATCGAATATTTCGTACAAAAAGTTTTGTAAATGGAGGTTTCAGTGCAATACAGTATAGCCGCCGTCCATTGCTCCATGAAAGTTGCCAACTTTTCAGCGTTGTTTTACGAAAAATGCTGAAAAAATCATTGAAGCAGATTGATCCTTCGTAAATATAGCCTTTTAATGTGCTGACCATTGCTAGAGAGTACGCTTCTTCATTACCCGGGATGGAGCAATGCGAAGGAACCCAAAGGATGGTAATCTGGTAAGCAAGGCTATAGTTCCAGCCATCAGTTGCACTGGTGCACGCTTTCTAAATACTGCTAGCTCAGTTTTCTCCGAGGAGAATTTGATGCTCAGCCGAAGACCCCAAGCAGACAAATTGGTTAAGATATTTTGCAATAGTATTTGCAAATTGACAGTTCTGAGTTCTGTAGTAGAAGCCACTCCGCCATCAGCAAGGTGCCTTAGCGTGCATGAATTGACAAAACATTCATCAATGCCACTCGCTTAAAAATTGTTGACAAATGGGTTTAGACATAAGCATTGAAAACCCATGTAGCTAAATCGTGATAATGTTAAATAGTCTTGTGAGAAAATCATGTGCTTTTCAGACAATAAATCTAACTAAAGAAATTCTTTAAAGCTGGTAAAAGACCATGTTGGGGTAGCTTCGCTGAAAAGAAACATTGATAGAAACTGTTTCAAAGGCCCCCTTTATATTTAAGAGAACTGAGACAATTTACTCTTAGCGAGTGTACACCCTCAAAATTTCTTTTGAAACCAACGCAAGGCAATCGTTCATCACTTTGCCTCTGACGGAATCCAAACTGTGTATCTAATAGCAATTGTAGAGATGGAACAAGATAAGCTTCCAGACACAGAACAGCATTGCAACCGGCCGATACGCGATGTGATCCGAGGGTAGCATTCCTGCTTTTACGATGTCGATGACTCTCTTAATCATGAGGAAAGTCACCCTCAACAAGATTGTGAAATAATTTCAAAAAACGCCTTTTCGTGGAGTCAGGCAAATTCTTCAACAAGTTGAATTCAAGTCAGTCTGGCCCCGAGCCGTTATCGTAGCATGACAAAAAGCACGAAACCAACGAAAACGGTGATTCGTTCGCGATGTTTTGGAAAGATGCAACAGTGCCCCAAAGAGTGTTTTTCTCGATAACTCGTCGATGAATCGGCGCCAATAACCGCGTTTTAGGTTTTTAACAAGCTCTTCATTGATGTTTCCAAAGTAGTGAACTTCCAGAAATTGATAGGCATGTTGACCGTTAAAAAATCATTACGTGCGCAGGCCCTCTCAGCATACACTTCTAAGCGGACCCTGACCCATCAAAGATTGGGAGACCATTCACAGGAGTTCGCAACTGGCACGCGACTGGCTCAAATGGCACGTTCCCCATGTTGATCGGAGATTTGTGCCTGGCCGTGATTTGTCTTTTCGTCATTGACTGGTGGGATGGATTGAGGAAGTGGTAAGGTTTGGAATAAGGAAAATAACGACATAGAGAACATAGACAATAAGGAGGCATTCTTCACTTCCAAGGGAATAAAAAACATATCTCGGTGAGCGGATACATCAATACCCCCGAGGGGATATTAAGGCTGTGAACCAATTGGTGAAATTTTTAACTTTTGGTTAAAATTTGAGACTTCGAAAGTTATTTGCAAAATAACCCTACTCTGGAGCATGGTTAAAATTGACAGAGCGATAGTTAAATTTGACAGCTCGATGGTTAAAATTTTGCCCAATGTGCAGAGTAAAAAGGTGGAAACATTTTCTGTACCTAATTGAGGTTGTCAATATTTTTCATTACAAAATTAAGGGATAAAGATGGAAATGATAACGTGTTGTGTAAAGATTTGTTTGGGTTATTTCATGATGTGGATGTTTACTTTTCGAGGCTATGACTGACATACTTAATGTAATAAGAAAAAAAACTAATTTTAACATATCGACAAATGTTCACACCTCTACCAATTTGTGGTCATCGCTGCTGTCAATTCTAAATAACTATCCATATGTCAACTTTTGAAATGGTTCGCTCTCTCGGTTAAATTTTTCCATTCAAGAGAAAATAATTTTCGAACTGTCAAATTTTAACTAAAGGTTAAAAAAATCGCCAAATGGTTCACAGCCTAAGATAACAGAACTACAACAATCCCGAAGAGATATTGTCATTCAAACGCGGCTTAAACAATAACTCTTTACCATACAGGGTAAGGAACAATAGCATATCGATTTGGGATTATGATATGTGACGATATCTAGCGAGACGTTTATATGATCAAAAATGATGTACTTAAGATCAGATATCGACGATTCAAGCTCGTTTGGTACGAGCGAATTTGCGAACTCATGCGTTATACCGTCAGAGCAGAAAGATACATCTAACGCCTCTTCTTCGCCAGCTCGTGCAAAGGTGGGAAGATTTCCTACATTAAGTAAAGGATGTCCCACATCAAATTACATCACGGAAAACAATGCTGTAGAAAATAATCCATTAGGTATTTTCTCTTCAAAATTTGGGTAGAAGTAGTTTACACTGCATTTTTAACGCTGTCAGTTTTTCGAAAACTGGAAAAAATGGCGCCACCCGAAAAGCAAAGTCGTGAATTGATATTGCGCAAGCAGTTGGAAAATCCCTTACTCTCTCAGCGGGATACCGGAAAACAACTCGAAATCGTGTAGTCATCGGTGTGTCGTGTGATTAAACTACCAAACTCTGCGCATCGAAAGGAAGGAAGGAGAAATGTGGATGTTTCATTAGTTATCAGAATCACAAGCGTGTAGTGAAAGCGTTTATGCGGAATCCCAACGCTTCGTTTAGGAATGTGGCCAAAAGTTGAATCTGTCCAATTTATTCGTTCAGAGAGCCAACGACCGGGAGGGACTGGTGACGAAGCCTCATTGTCTCATCATGGATAATGAGATTTAAGTCAGGACGGCCTTCCGGCAGCTTCCGGGGCACCGGATCTTCACCGACCAGTACGAGTTTGATGTTCTGCTCATGTGGCCATTTGTGACTACCGGGGCTGTAAACGGGGAGATCTACCTCAAGGAGTGTCTACAGAAGTGTCTGCTTCCTATGCTGAAGCAACACGAGTGCCATACGATCTTCTGGCCGGATCTAGCTATTAAAATGTTGGCCTGGAGTGGTACGAAGCCAACGTGGTAACTTTCGTACTCAAGGACATGAAACCTCACCCTGCCCTCCCCCCCCCCCCCAAGCGCAGCGGAACTAAGGGCCATCGAAAAATACTGGGCAATTATGATGCAGGAATATGGATGCATCACAAGAAGGTCAAATCTGAGGAAGACATTAAGAAAAAGTGGGTTTTTGTACAGAAGAAGCTATAGCCAGATGTTGCGCAGAACCTAATGAAAGGAGTGAAGCGTGAGATGCGAACGTACGGTTATGATATTGAAGTTGAATGAAATAAATATGCAAAAGGCTAACTGATGGGTTATATTTTATTGCTTGAAGGTTTGAAAAGGATCGGTCTATTAGGCAATATTCTGCAGTTTTTCCGTGATGCAATTTGATGTGGGACACCTTTTATGTACTAATTTGCACTACTTAGGTATTTCATCAATTCGGTATCTCTCAAATTGATAGCTGGCCCAGATTATGTGGTACGCATATGTATCATCGCCGAGTATGAGGGGAAACCCTTTTGAAATCATCAGTAGGTGATGGTTCATTATGCCGAACAATAGACGTATTTCTTTTTTATGTTATAAACATGACCGTACCAGCACAAATATCGCGAGGGCTGAGATCGGATATAAGACATGCGTCAATTGTGCTATTCGCAAGTATACAAGCAAGAGGCATTTCACGTGGATTTGTTATTCCATTTTTATTGGAAGCTACGAAGACCGGATTAACTAGCTTTCCAACATAGAAGTTTCCTTTATGAAAATATGGGTCTTGAACCAAAGCTATGGAAGCTTTTCCTTCCTGCACAAGGCGGGATAGATTCATATTTGCTGTACGTATATGCTGAAAATTAATTTGTGCTACTCTAACCATTATCAATCAGTGCACTACACATTTCATCACCAGTAATTAGTGTACAGCAACTAAAAGATATCAAACACGTTGGCTTATAATCGCCTATAGCGAACCCCGAAATGGGTATTAGGGACATGACCACCATTTGAATCCCACGATTTGCGAAGAATCGCTCACCGCGTCAGAGATTCGCTTAACGCACTAAGGGTCACGTACACGACACTCCGTACGCCACTGGCATATTTTAGTCCTGCCAGCCATTCAGTCTTCGGCACGGAGAAACACCTTGACTTGAGGATTTCTGTTGTGACCTCTTACGACTTAGGAGCTGGAATCCAGTGGATCAATTCTTGGTTGAGATACTTGAACCCGCTGGATGCCTCACGGTCTACGGCTAGTGGACTCCAGCCCAAAAACTGAGCTCTGTTAGCTTTATCATCACCTTTCATCTAAAGTGTATTCGCCTTAAACAGTAGAGACGTTGCAGTGCTTTTTCCTTCTCAAAACCTCTGCACAGGACGCTTTTTTGATCTGATCATCTCGCTCAATTCGTATTCGACCGAAATTAAAATTCGTAAAGTCCACCCATATAAACTCAAGGTTAGGATTACTAATAAAAAGCAAACGAAAGGCATAGCTGGAAACAAGATCCGTATGGGCCTAGGCCCATACCGCGTCTACCTACCCGCACACAAAGTGGAGATCAATGGTGTGGTCATCGATTCAAGTTTGTCGAGCAAAAATCTGCAAGGGGCACGAGGTTGATTCTTTCAAAAAACCCTTTCTCTAATTAGTAAGATTTAGGGTTCTAAGTGATCACATTCTGATTAAGTCGCACAGAGTGAGACGCATTGTGCAATGCACTATGTGCAAGCAATTGGGTCACATTTTAGCAATAAGGCCCGGTGTGTCATGTATAGATGGAATCATCGTGATGATTATTACAGTGGGAAAGCTGAAAAGTGCACCTACTGTGACGAGATCTTACATGATCACTCGACATTTTCCGACAATTTGAAGCGTAACGAATGCTCTAAGACCATCTTTTGCTAAAAACGGTAAAGAGAACTACGCCACCGACCTTCCATGTTTTCTTGGCTAAGGAAAATTGCGACTCTGACGGTTTTCATGACGGGACATCATACTATAGGAAGCAGAATATGTTCACACCACGGATGGTGTAGTAGAAAATGAGAATGGTTTTAAGAGGAAATGACAAAAAGTTGGAAAACTAGACTTTCAGATAAGTATCAAACGCTTGTGAAAGGTACAAGTAAAGGGAGGTACAGGCATACAGGGTCCAGCACTCGAAGTGTAGCCAATTGAATAGGCCAAAAATGCGGATTGGAAAGCTATTTTTATTTACTTTAAAGCATAGTGTGTGTTAAAATATATTGGAAAAATTGAGAACTAATTCACTTTTACTCGATATGACCACCTATGGCCTTGAGATGGTCAAAACGAATCGCAAGCTGCCCGAATGTTATTTGCTGGTTTTTTCGTCAACAACAGACTATGGCTTTAGTCGGCGTCTCGAGGCTGGTGTATTTTTTACTTCGGCCCTTGCTCTCTAAAATGGCGCATAGAGGTTAACCCATTGGATACGGATCCGGTGAATTCGAGAGCCTCTGTGCGGTCCAAATTAAGTTTAGAACGTTGGCTTACAGTGATTCCTGGTTACCTCGTGCTTTGTGAGACGGTGCCAAGTTTTGTTGAAACGTCCATGGTTTGAGACTGAAATGTTTGTCTGCCCACGGCTTCAAAACAGACTCCAGAACACTTACCCGATATAATGTTGGCTTTACTTTGACACCAGGCTCGAAGAAAACGATTGGACTCCATTGGAGAGCGCCCATAGGCAGCTACAGCGGCCCAAAACCTTATTTGTGGCGGATGCTGTCTCCTGGTAGCCAACCGATGACCCAAATTCTTATATTATTTTCGAGTCTTATACTGCCATTCTAGACCCGCCTTCAGCTCGGTCAGTCAGAGATGACGCTCATAACACGTTCCGTGGCGATATGACCGGTTACGAGAGAACTCACTCCCTTCTAGCATCTGAACCGCACACTGAAATTTAGTATCAGATTCACGGCTCGCGCGAGCGTTCAGGACCACACGCAAATATGTGAATGGTACCACGATCACAGAATCGAGTGTATACACGAGAAGTCACATACACGCTAGCACGCGCGACAAGCACATACAAACGCTTGAGCTCTTCGCGAACACCCACGCACACCTACGCCCGCGATCTCGCAAACATGATTACACCTCGGTGAAAGTGAACGTCTTAAGGGGTTACATATGTTGAGGTCCGCCAAAAAATTGTATTTTTTTATTTTTCTATCTTGAATTTTAGGTTCTTATGAATGTCATCCCAAATTTTTATAGAGATCGGAGCAGTAGACGCAAAGTTATAGCGTTTTTCATATTGCTCCCTTACGGAGGTGTGGCTTATACTTGCAACTTTAAACGCGATTATCTCGAAATCATTTTTGCCAAAAACTTCTTTGCGGTGACTACGATTGCCGAAAAAGTTTCAACCGATTTCAGCACTTTTTTTTAAATTGTTCGTGATTTAACTTTAACGATTCCATGTTTCCGTCAAAATTATTGTATCATTATTATAAATTTTTTAATAATTTTCTTCAGTTGAAAATTGTGTGTTTTTTTTTTTGGAAAAATCGTCCCCGTTTCCAAAGAAAAGAAAAACATTTCTCAATTAATCGGACACCACAGGTACCTATACTAATTAATTTTGTTTAGTTTTATGCTTTCAGTTGAGCTGTTGGACTGAAATCGTAGTCACGACAAACCTCTTTGAGAAAAAAAACGCGCAATTGCAGTAACTTCGAAAATTATTCCTATTTTTGATATTCTCAAGTAGATTTTGCTAATTGGACATTGTACTACGTTAGACGTATAACAAGTATTTCATAAAAATATGACTACATACCTTTACAAAAATTTAAACTTTTCCTTTTTTCCGCATCTCAACATATATAATAACCCCTTAATACTCATACATTCTCAAACGGGGTATCCAGCGGGAACCTACAAAAAAGCCCTCGCGCACGCGTCTATCCTCGATCCTGTAAGCCTAGGTCCATGCCTTCAGCTGGACCAACTAAGAAAATACGCTCATACCTATTAGACAACACGTCTCATGTCGACACGACCGGGAACCCACTCTCTGCTAGAAGAACCGAACACCGAAAATTTAATATCAGACTCCGGGTCGCGCGACCATTCAAGAACACACGCAAATATGTCACAAAATAACGTCAGCATACAAACGTTTGAGCCCCTCGCGAATATCCAAACAACCTACGCCCACACCCTGGTGATAAGGTGAACGTCTCAGCAACCATAAACTTACAAACGCGATCTCAAGCGTCAACTTACAAACTCGCGCGATCATGAATCAAGCGCGTCCGGAAGTCTATCCTCGGTACCGACAGTCTATGTCCATTCCGAAAGCCTAACTCTACAGCTCCAGTAGGACAACTCTCGAAAAAAAAAACTATTTAATTTATTTTCTATGTTTTCCCGAGCCGGTTATAATTCACGAGTAGGGTTGTAGTACCGGTAACACCGGTGCCGAAAATCCCAGCAGTACCGTAATACCGGCACTGAACAAAAGCCAGTACCGGTATTTTCGATACCACGCAAATTTTTTTATCAGCGACATTCTGATTGGTTCCAATTATTCACTGAGTGAATAAATATTTAGGCTGTGGGCCAAATCATGTCTCTATTTTATTTGCCCTTAAATATTTATCTATAAAAGAACGAACAGCGATTTTGTAGCTTACAATTTAAGAGTTGGTGAACTGCTTCGAATGGAGCGATTTGTAATTTTTGGAATACTCCATAGTTTACAAGAAATTAGAAGCCTTAGTATGCATAAAAGTCGAAACAAATTTACAGCAAAGTGATAATGCCGAGAGGACATGCGAATAACGAACATGGATTTATAATCTCGCTTCGATTTACTGTTGATGATAGGGTTTCTTACATTTACCATCTGTTGAAGACAACGAAAGTCGCACCACTTATTGCAGTTATTGCATTCAAAGTGGCCCAGATCTCGAAATAAAAGAAGGTGCCAAATACCGAAAAATACCTTCTACTGCAATGAGACATCAGTTTGAGCATTCAATTTCACTTTGAAGCCTTTCTCGAATCTTTAAAAAAATATTCGAGTACCGGTACTACCGGTACTGGGGGCTTCAGTACCGCAGTACCGGTTCTCGCCAAAATGGGTCGGTACTACGAACCCTATTCACCCTTTTGTACACGGTTATTGAATTCTCTGACAAAAAAATCCTACGAAATGAAAAATATTACAAAGAGCCGTTATTGCTATTCAGTTAGCGCTCAACTTCCGAGCCGCGTAGACGTATTTACTATTGGTTAGAAGTCGTGCACGAGCAATTTTTTTCGAATTTTATCCCTTTCGAAGGGGTTATCAGGGCAACGCCGGCCCTTAAAATTTTCTTTTGAATTCGGGTCGTCGCGAGCGTTTACGTGATGAGACGGCGCGAATGCACATTCCGCATAGATTACGCAAATCTTCCGCGGAAACCATCTTACGAAAAGCTACACAGCTTTGTAAGTACGATTCTCGACCTATAGAAGGAACAAGTGGTTCGTATTCAACCAAGCCGAAGTCTTGGATGTGCCTTCGTAAAGGTCAGTGAACTTGCGGTGGCACAAAAAGTAGTCCAAGAACACGACAACAAGCACGAAACAGAGATCGACGGCAAGACCTACAAGCTGAGGATCACGATGGAGGATGGGGCAGTGGAAGTGAAGCTGTTTGTTCTCTCCGAAGACGTTACCGATGAGAGAATTGTCGAGTTTCTACGAGCGTACGGTGACGTTCTTTCGATTTGCGAACTCATGTGGGACGAAAGGTACGCTTTCGGCGGAATCCCGACGGGAGTGCGGGCAGCGAAAATGTTGGTGAAGAAAAATATACCATCCTTTGTCACCATAGACGGAGAGTGCACTGCTCTATCATACTATGGCCAACAACAAACGTGTCGCCACTGTAGCGAATTCGTACACAGTGGCATCTCGTGTATCCAGAACAAAAAACTTCTGGTGCAAAAACTAGCCGCCGACCAGGCCAATGCTTCATACGCAAACGTCGCAAAGCAACCGGCCAGACCGAAGCCGCAACCGATGGCAAAAAAGCAACTAATGAAGCCATCGGCCGCGAAGCACTCGCTACCACAGCCGTCTCCGAATACGGCACCCCAGCTGAAACAAGCTACAACAGTACCCCCGACTGCTTTCACACACGCAAGCAAAGTCCAACAAACAAATAGTAAGTCGGAATCTGATCTACCTCTTGGCCGTAAAAACACGCCGAACGACGGCACGTTCAAAGCACCCAACCAACTACCACCACCGATCGGCAGCGGTGAAACACAAAGACGACCAGCGACGAATGACCATAGAAACGATGGTGAAGATACCGCTCGATCCACGACATCTAATAGCAGCAGACGATCACTCCGTCGTCCGCCAGGCAAAAAACAACGACAAGACGAATACGAGGACACGGCTGACGAAGATTTAGTCTTATAATGCAGTACACCAGCTACGACATCGCCACAATCAATATAAACACGATCACGAACTGGACCAAGCTTAATGCCCTGCAAACATGTACCCGAACAATGGATCTCGACATCGTGTTTCTGCAGGAAGTAGAAAATGAGCAACTCTCCCTGCCTGGCTACAATGTGATCTGCAACGTTGATCATGCTAGAAGAGGAACGGCAATAGCACTGAAAGAGCACATACGGTTTTCTCACATCGAGAAAAGTCTGGATGGTCGCCTAATATCGCTACGAATACAGAACACGACACTCTGCAACGTGTACGAACGGGAGAGGTTTTTCAACAACACGATAGCCTACTACCTTCGGCAGCCGACCGACCACGTGATTTTAGCAGGAGACTTCAACTGCGTACTTCGGCAGTGCGATGCGACTGGGAATAACACGAGTCCCTCTCTCCAGGCAACCATTCAACAGATGCAATTACACGATGTGTGGGTAAAAATGTGCCCACGAATAGACGGCCATACATATATTACGCACAATTCGATGTCCCGACTAGATCGCATCTATGTCAGCTCGGGTCTATGTGATCAGCTGAGAAACGCAAACACCCATGGGTGCTCTTTTACGAACCACAAAGCTGTCACCGCCTGAATATGCCTTCCTCACCTCGGTAGAGAGCCAGGACGTGGTTTCTGGTCCCTTTGTCCTCATCTGCTGACTACTGAAAACGTTGACGAATTTCGAATCCGCTGGCAATACTGGACACGCCAGCGCCGGCATTTCCATTCATGGATGAGTTGGTGGTTGGAATACGCAAAGCCAAGAATTAAATCGTTCTTCCGATGGGCCTCAAAATTAACATTCGACGATTTTCACCGTGAACATCAGCGCCTATATACCCAACTGCGCCTGGCGTACGATGGGTACTATCGAGATCCGACAATGATAACAACCATCAACCGACTGAAGTCAAAAATGCTGACACACCAGCGCAAATTCACGTACATGTTTGTACGCATCAACGAGACGTACATTGCCGGAGAACCACTCGCTACGTTCCAACTAGGGGAAAGAAGAAGAAAACGAACCACGATCACACAACTCGAGAACGAAAGAGAGGAAATCCTCGATCGCTCCGAAGATATCGAGCGACACATACTGAAATATTTTAGAGGACTATATGCAAGGGATGAAACGGGCGACGAGATAGATGAGGACTTTACATGCGATAGAGCGATACCCGAAAACGATGAAGCGAACGATGCTTGTATGAGCGAGATAACGACTGCCGAAATACTCTCGGCAATAAAAACTAGCGCCCCGAAAAAAATCCCCAGGTTCCGATGGCCTCCCCAGAGAGTTTTACCTACGAACATTCGACATCATCCACCGGGAACTCAATCTCGATCTCGCTTATTAACTACGACTACAAACTCCTATCTCGCATCCTCAAGGCAAGGTTAGAGAAGATCGTGAGCGCCCCCCGGATTCTGGGAGAGATACAAAAATGTTCTAATTCCGAGAGAAATATATTCCAAGCCACACTCGCACTTAAGGATAGGATCGCCCAGATGATCACACGTAAACAGAGAGCGAAACTCATCTCATTCGACCTAGACCACGCGTTCGATCGTGTGAACCGACGATTTATGTTCAGCAACATGTGCTCGCTCGGGATCAATCATAGGTTAGTGGCGCTTCTATCGCAACTTGCTGAAATGACAACGTGTCGCTTACTTGTCAACGGTCATCTATCGTCACCGTTCCCGATACAACGATCGGTCGCTCAAGGTAACCCATTATCGTCGCTTTGTTTTTCGTTGTATCTCGCTCCGCTACTCACGCAACTGGAACGTGTATGTGAAAGCGATCTGGTCGTGGCCTATGCCGATGATATAACTGTCATCGCTACGAGCGTTGAGAAAATTGAGAGGATATACGCTCTGTTTGCACGTTTCTCTCGAGTCGCGGGTGCCAAACTTGATTTGGCAAAAACAACATCCATTGATGTGGGCCTCAGTGATGGGCTTCGATTGAATGTGCCATGGCTACAAACGACAAATAAGGTGAAGGTTCTTGGTGTAATATTCGTCTGATGGTGAAACTCAATTGGGACGAAATGGCGAGAAAATTCACGCACCTGCTATGGATGCACTCATTGCGCTCACTAACTTTGCTGCAAAAAGTGACACTACTAAACACATTTGCCACATCACGAATATGGTACCTTGCCTCAACCCTTCCACCTACGTGTGCCCACACAGCAAAATTGACTGCATCGATGGGAACCTTTTTGTGGCGCGGACTACCAGCTAGAGCTCCCGGCGTTTAAATGCAAAGCCTTGCTGATAAATCGCCACCTCAAAGAGATCGATTCTATCCCCTTCTATTGAGCTTTCCTCCAAGATACAAATCGACCTGCGATTTCTCCCGTCGACTGTCCCTGTTTGAAAATAATCCGGCAAGAATTACCACATTTACCCACCCAAATCCAACAAAATCCCTCCACCGATCGCATCCACAGAGTATACGTGGAGAGAACAGAAGAACCGAAAGTGGAAAGAGAGAATCCAGAAATTTAATGGCGACGGGTATGGAACAATATCCATCGAAGACGAGAACTCACATCCCAACAACGGAGCGATTCGTTTCTGTTCGTCAACAAAAAAATCTCTCATCGTCGGCTGCTGTTTATCATGCGACGCGTAGACGGAGAGAATTGTCTACACTGCAATGCACCAGTCGAAACAGTGGAGCACAAGTTCAGTATGTGTCCTCGAGTAGCTGCAGCATGGTGTCGTATTTTTTGGCCTCCATTTTGTTTTTTTTTATTCGCACCGCAAGACCATACGTGTTAACGCTTCAAAGATCGAATACTGAATGCCTGTGCAAACACGCTCGCGATTGCGTCAGCCCAAAATGGCGAGGGGATCTCTCTCACTTTCTCTTTACCAGAATTGCTCTCATTCACTCTTCGTTGCTCTCGCAGTCTATACCCAGTAAACGAAATGGCGGACAGCCAGGTTAAACTAGATGCTGGCGATCGGTAGACTATAGAAACGTTGTTCTAGGCTATCCGCCGTAACTTGCCGTTTACTGTAAAAGTAGTGTGGGTAGATGCAGGCTAACGAAGCTCTCATCCGTTCATGCTTTTCTGTCTCTCTTTTTTTATTTGCTTTTTTTCTTGTTTCCGGTCGTTGTACAAACATCGCATTATTTACACTGTTATTCGAATGCATTAAATAAAGAGTTTTATTATTTTTTTCGATCTAAGGTGTAGGAATCTTTCCGAACAAAACTTATATCCTAGAATTCCCGGTCGCTGCGCAAGCATCCCGCTTTATCTACACTGTTATTTGAATTTAAAATTAAGGAGTTATCTTTGTTTCATTACTGTTTTTGTACTTCGGTGTGGGAAACGTTTAGTATTGAACTTATATCCTACACATGGGTCATACTACAACAAGAAATTACGTTTCTCCTCCGGGGCTGGAGGAGATTTTCATTAAAGGACCTAAGTGCACCAACGTTGAATGGAGTACGCAGAGACGCAAAGGCAAAAGTTCTTAAATTATTTATTGCCTATACAAACTTTGGTAACCAATGCGATAACGATATAAATATTCAAGCTTTGTTATTTAGTTTAAGAATTGAACTGTGAATAATTACAAATTTTACAATAAACATGACATAAATTTAAAAAAAAAAAATCCTACAGTGAGAATGAGACATGAGTGAACCTCAAGTCGATATCTGCGCTTAGAATCAACATTATATCGATTGATTCGATGAAATAGAATGTTCAATGAAGTGAATAAGGGGCCGTTTCTGAAGTTGGATTTTCACTTTATCCAGTTTCATCACACCAGGAATGTTGTATTTACGCCACGACACTTGTCGATATAATTCGGTGATTTTTCCCAGGCAAACTTAGTTATTGGCCTACTTGGTTCAAGATTGGAAGTTATAAAAAGAATCATTCTACTCTACATCTGTTTTCAAATGTTGAATTATAGGAGCCCCTTAGATCAATAGTGATCTTAAGACGTCCCTTTGGACTAGCGCGTGCATGATTTGAGGCACTAAAAATTAACACCAGTTTTCTCAACTTGGCGCCTGCAGCGTCATCTAAATATGACTGGCTTTGGGAAGTGGATTGTATACACACACCACAAAATACAAAATATTTAATATTGTTCTACTTAACTTGTACGATTTTCTTGGTGTTCATCGTTCGGTGACCACTTTTTACTTTACACTTAACTTTTTGCACATTTTACTTATTTAATTTCAAAAGATTCATAAAAAATTTCTGTATCATTCAGTACATAATAAAAATTCTGGATAAAATTTAGAGTTGGACGTAAGTAACATTGAAAGCCTCGCTTTGTTTACCTTTTTTTTCGATTATTACGACGTCACTATAACAGTACGTATTGAAAAACGGTGGTTTTTACTAGAATATTATGCGAAAAGTTAAGTACTCAATGTTGAAACGACTGAGTAATGAACAGAAGAGAAAGATCCCAAACAGAATCTCTCATCGTTACTTACTTCCTATTCTAAATTTTCTCCAGAATTATTGCATACGATTGAACAGTCTCATTCCGGCTATGTCTCTGCTATTATCTAGATCTTTTTAGTTATTTGAGTATAGTAGTTGAACAAATTACGTGAATAGATAGAAAATTATTGTACATATTTCCGATCAGATAACGCGAAAATCTAGATTTTTAATTTAATAGAAGGGAAGTTATTCGCATTCAAAAACTAAAAAACACTATAAGTATTCCACAAAACGACCTGGTACAGACTTTAGGCAAAGTTTGTGGACTGATACCCAACAGAAGTTATTCTGAGCAGGTATACTTGATAAACACCGAACTTGACAGTCTCTCCCGATAACATCATAATCTGAAATATGACACACAGTAGTGCGTGAAATGCCCGTATCGGTTGCAGATACAAGTGAGAGTGACATTAAAAAGTTTTACTAAAAAGTGAGCCCAAAGAATGTAATTGCTCTTCTCAAACTATTATATAAACAATGATGTTGAAGGGATTTGACAATTAAGGAGACAAATGTATGAGGAGTAGAGTGGGACATGGTTATATGAAAAAAATAAAATTCGGCTCCGAGTAACTTTTTGGGTCCCATTTAGCTCCCAGAACAACTCTGCAAATTTTTAGCTCGATCGGTGAAACTATATTTTTGCGCCCGCGGTTTAAAGTTTACATGGGATTTCGTATGGGAAAATTGTATTTTGCAAATTAATTCTTCCAAGAGTCGCCCGTTATCTCCTAAAAATAAATTGATGTCTGATTTTTATAGGAAATTTGTCAAGGAAATAAAAACTAGAAGACTGCAAAACGCTGATGCTTGTGGAAAAAGTTATTAAACAAAAACCGATTGATGCCCTGAAGATTGATGAAAATTTCACTTTTCATAGCATCACTGCTGCTGATGATCAAATTATATACAAAATTTTTAATTTTCTCTAATTATGTACAAAAGAAGCCTCAATTTATCCCTCGAAACTCTTGCGAAGTGGCCAAACAGTACAGATAATTAATTTAGACACATTTGGAGAAGATCAAATCAAAACTTCATGTAATTGGACTACCATAAGCAGTGGTGCTAGAAAAAATGAATATTTTACCAATCGTCAGAGCATCAATCGGTTTCAGCCTAATAACTTTTTTCTCAAGCGTCAGATCATTTCGTGATTTTCGAGACATTGTTTCTTTGTTAAATTTTCTATAAAAACAATATAACGGTTTATTTTTAGGAAGCAATGGGCGACTCCTGGAGGAATTGTTTTGTGAAAGTTCATTTTCCCATGCAAAATCCCATGTAAACAGCGGGCGCAAAAATATAGTTTCAGAGATGGGGCTAAAAATTTGCACAGTTGTTCTGGGACCCAAATGGTACCTAAAAAGTTGCTCGGAGCTGGAATGTAATTTTTGTCCCACCCTAATGAGGAGTGTCCAAAATACGCAGGGATCCAAATAAGATTGGTTACCCTATACTTGGTTAATTTCGAAACGGCTTATTTGGCCCCCTGCAAACGGTGGTGTGTACCCCATCAGAATTTATAGTTTGTCCATAAGGCAGAGTTTCACATTTCTGACAAATTGGAATTGTAGAAGTAAGTTGGTAAGAATTCGTAAATAAATTCGTTATATTATTTATTTGTGGTCCTGAAAAGGACCCATATAAGTTTGTTCGTCAATATACAGGAGACATTATGTCGAACTGGTATACTGATAACAGTTCTTGCTGCCGACCTCTGCACAGCATGCAAATTCTTTTATGCAAGCCACCGTTTATTATCATCCAAAGGAGCGATGCTAACAACGCAATAATATGCTTGATCGCCGCATAGTACGGGTCAAACATGGCACAGCTCATTAATGCCATCACAAAATCAATGAGTTGTGTTATATATACCAGTCATACATTTACGGAATGAAATAAAAAATTACTGTACATATTTTCGATTAAATAGTGCCAAATATAGTTATTTCGTTCAGTACAAAGCAAGCTATTCGCAATCAAAAACTATCCTAGTAAATAATTTTGAAACGAGATTCCTCTATTGAAACGTTAGAAGGGTTTGACCTGGAGGCTCCCGTTTTCTGAAGCGATTTCCTCCTTCTCCTGTTAGTTATGGATGAGAGCAATGCTCGTTCGGCTTATTCTTAAACTTATTTGCACTTATTTGCATAAGTTTTACAAAACCATGACACTCTACGACTATTGTAGGATATTTTTGGTAATTTTCCAATCAATCAGTACTAAATTCCATTCTCGCACAGAAGGAATGCAAGGGTACATACTGGTCTCTTTTTCATTCATTAGGTTATAAAAAGCGATAAAATTACTTTAAAATGTGGAGCAATCACTTTCATTCCAATTTCTTTCTGGTTTGTCTTAAAGACCACACTCTCCCTCACACTCGCAGTAAAAATCTCCGGTTCAAAGCCTCTCCAGAGGTGGCATTCCAAATTCTACTTCAAAAGTTAAACCAACAATTTTCACAAATTCACGCCATGCGCATTTCACACCTATCACCCCTGCCAGTTGGAAAAGTTTTAATGAAGAAAACAGAAGGCACAAAAGGTGGCCTGAAAGACACCCGATAATTGTTCTAGGAATCAGGCGAAAAATTCAGTTCATAGATAAAAGCAAGCTCAAAGTTTGTACAGTGTTAGCACAATGATAATTTATGTTGCGCAAGGATATATCCGCACTATCGTAAATTACCGGGCGAACTAACAGCCAACAAAGTGAGCATACGTTATGTTAGATAAAATCAACATAAACTTCGGGACCAGCTGCAGGGGCAAGCACTTTCTCGGTGAGTCCTGCCTGCCAAGCAATAGACTACCGCCGTCGTCCCCACAGGGCTTTGCTTTTCCGCGTCCCCCCCCCCACCTTCCGGATAAGAAGGTAGGTAGCAGCACCACGTACGCTGGAAGGCATCACAATTCATTCTATTCTGTCCCTACTTTACGAGCATGATAGTGAAACAAGATTTCGTCCGTTCCGTACGAAAAAGAAAGGTTTGTGCAAAATATGCAAACCCTTTTACTGCACAGGTAGCTCAGGTGCAGGAAAGATGTGTGTGAGGGTGTTTGTTTCAGAAAGTGTTATCGATGGTAAAATTTTCAACGTATGCTTCAATCTGAACAATCAAGGCTCAGTAAAGCAGTGAGGAGCCAACAATGTTATTCGCCACACTACATTGTATACAGCATTTTTTAATTAAACATTCCATAGATTCATGGCTCTGTAAAGCTGGTAAAACCCCCCTCCGGCTATTCGATTCAGCTTGAAGAGTAGCAAACAAAAACATAAAGTGCAATATAGATAATTTCAAAATGTGACATCATGCTTCTTTGTTCGTGTTTTGAAAATGCTGCTGACATGCCAGTCAGTATTATGAAAAATGAATAAAGTTGTCTGAATTGTGTCCCCTTCCCGTAAGAGTTCTTGTTCAAATAGGGCACTGTGCTATATTAAAATTACAAATAATACATCCGAACTGCCTCTGTTTCAGATCTTATCACAAACTGTACAAGTACCGAATCACCTACATTGCTGTGCAAACAGCAAATATGTTGAAACATCTCGTCTCCAAGAGTACCGACCGGCTCAAACACGTACCTATCTACCTACACTTTTATCACTCGTATGGCTTTCCATTTCTTTTTGCCATCACCCATCCACCGCCACCGTCGTCCATCACATCTCGCGGGAATTTGTGACTATAAAATATGGGTAGGTATCGCATCAGCTGTCGACTTGAGTAAGCGAAACCTACCTTTACTTTACTTCAGCAGCTGGAGCGGCGGGGCAGGCTGGGTGCGGGAAATAACTTTGCGGTGGTAGTGAAGCCTATAAGCAAGCTGTTGGTACTAAGTCTCACTTTCCAATTGTGGAAGTGGTAGCGCAGAGCAGCATGCTTCACCAGAACGGAAACACTCATCATCATCATCGTCGTCGTCGTCGTCGTCGTCTTCGTCGTAGTCGTCGTTCTCGTCCTTGCCGGTGCTGTTGACATAATCACGGCAAACCGACCCAAAGGAGGGATTTAACGCCTGGCCACACTTTGAACGCAACTTCCCTGCGAAGGAATATAATGCGCAATGTGAAAGACTAATTTAATTTGTAGCGTTACACGAAATTCATTTAAATTTAATCAGAGGGAGGCTTGCCATGTGACCTCATTTGATCAGGCGTTCATTTTGTTGTCTATGTCGTAAGACTGTTAGTACACGTTTCAATTTGTTTCGTGATTGACGAACAGGATAATATAATATGTACAGGGAAACAACATAATTGATGGATTATGGAGGGGAGCCGAGAGGTATATCCGAGGAGGGGCGCTTAATTTACGTCTTGCGACGATTAAATTATTATTGGGACGTTCAAAATTGCTTTTTAGCTAATATCTGAGAAGTAGAACGGGGTGAGGCAGCAAAAAAACTTATTTCTACTTGCTAAATTTTTCTTTGAAAGAATATACATAAGTGTATGTCGCAATAAAAATGTACAGTAACAAAATCATTATTTTGCAATAAATTACTGTATGTTCTAATTTTTGTTGGCAGTAGTCCACTAAATGGTTGATGGCAGTCTAATCTTTCCTCGGACAAATCCAAATTAGAGGACGCGTGGCAGCAGGTGGGTTTTAATATCTCCGCCGAGAATTTATCCACCATATTCCTGGTTCCATGTCTTAGAAAGCGACAGAAGCAGGAGTCCCTAAATCAAGGTGTAGCTTTTTGGCAAGGACTAAATAGCTGCAAAAACTAAAATATCTCAGCCGCATACGGTGTACAAACTCAACTCAGCTATTTGCAGATAGATGGCGTTAGTGAGGAGGTAATATGGTAACCAACCAGTTTTATACCCCAATAGGAAGAGACTTTACGAAGGGTTGGTTTCCACTAGGAGGTTTATATGACCCTAGAGGCAATGTAGCATCCGGCCGCAGAAGGCAAGAATTGATCCACTGGGCTCTGCTCGAGTGTCCTAAAGAGTGATGAAAGTTGGACTCTCTTCTTTATCTATTATAGCATCTTTTAGACTTTCTAATGTTAGTAAATAAATTCCTATCTTTCTTCTTATCTATATGTGATAAACATGGTTGCTTCTCCTTCTAGCAGTTAAAATAATAATGAAAAACGTGCACGTGACATTGCCAGTATGTCCGTCATACAAAGTTAGGTTTACAGTACAGTTAATGCTTATTTTGGGCCGCTCAAAATTATTTCATATTCTCGTCGCGAAAACAATCTGTAGTTTTTGCCTTTCTCATATAGAAAGAAAATGTAGTCTCTCTGAAAAATCTTAAATCTAATCCCGGCTCGATGTCTGTATATGTGTATGTGTGTCTCTGTGCACGTATATGAGTGTATGTATGTGTAAAAGGTTACTCATTTTCTCTGAGATCGCTGAATCGATTTACCCAAATTTTTTGTTAAAGGCAATGTACAACCTTCTCATCGGCTGCCATTGAATTTTGTACCTATCGGAATTCCGGTTCTGGAGATATGGGTTTAAGAGTTCGGCCACACAGAAATTTACCATATAAACTGGTACCACTATGATATCAAGATGATGCAAAACTTTTCTAAATGGAGGCAAAACTACTTGCATTTGTCATGACAAACTTGTTTTAACATTGGCTACCTACGACGGTTCCTGACTGCATAGAAACCGAATCATGTTCAATGTGATAAGTGATGGGAAGTAAATGCATTTAATTTCGTTGATTTTTGAAAATGCATCACAAGTGATCTTCCCCTAGATTTCGGTAGACAAAATCTCTGCTAATCATTCTCAAGCAAGGACGATTGTCAAGTATCGTGCTCGATTGGAATGACACCGTCGGATAAATGATAAACAATCTATAGAGATGGCGAGTCTTTATACCAGAGTTATTCAACGTCTTTATTTTAATCGATTTCGCTATTCAAATTTGACAACAGCGCCGTTAAATGGTAAAAAATACCAGCTTTCATTTACCATCCTGAACAAAGTCGCTGTCAGAATTGTTGTCTCTTGCTGTATGCAGAAGCCGTCTCCACTCCACTCGGTCCATTGCTGCTTGTCGCCAGCCTCGCAGTCTTCGAAGGGTCCGCAGGTCGTTCTCTGTGTGGTCGATCCACCGTGCTCGCCGTGCGCCCCGTCTTCTTGTTCCAGTAGGGTCGCCCGCAAGAATCATCTTCACCGGGTCGTCGTCTGATATTCGTACGAAGCGTCCAGCCCACCGCAAACGTCCTATTTTTGCGGCATGTGCTATAGATGGTTCTTCCAGCAACTGATGCAACTCATGGTTCATTCGCCTGCGCCACGTTCCGTCTTCCTTCTGCACGCCACCATATATGGTACGCAACACCTTTCGTTCGAAAACTCCAAGGGCGCGTTGGTCCTCCACGAGAATAGTCCAAGTCTCGTGGCCGTAGAGGACCACCGATCTAATCAGCGTCTTGTAGATAATCAACTTCGTTCAACCGGAGCGTCCTCCGGAGTCCAAAGTAGGCACGATTTCCCGCCAAGATCCGTCTCTGAATTTCTCTGCTGGTATCATTGTCGGAGGTTACCAGTGAGTCCAAATACACGAATTCGTCGACCCTCTCGTCACCGTCAATCCGAACTCGGGATGGGAGGTTCACATTGTAGTCTCTAGAACCTCTTCCTTTCATGTATTTTGTCTTCAAAACGTTGATGGCAAGTCCAATCCTGCTGGATTAAGTTTTCAGTCTTTGAGCATATATTTCATTCAAGATTCAATAGAGATACGAATAGTTTAAATATCGCAGGTGGAATGTCTCTTTTGAAAATTTTCATCGTCAAACTTTCATATTACCCAGTTAAGCCAAATATTATTCTGATATAGCCATGAATTTCCCTAATTATAGTGTAGATACAGGCTTTGAATTCAATTGAATTAAAGTTGAGTTGATGTAGCAGCAGACAAAAAATAGTTTTGTTTTCTCACACCTTCGCAATTACAATTAATAAATATTTCAGATTGGCAGAAGATCTTGTCACACAACTTAGAAATGGATACAGATATAGGTAGATAGATGCGATAGAAGCGAGACAGAGAGAGAAAGAGGTAGAGAGAGAGTGTGATGGGGGGCATGTGAGGAATGGCAAATGATGGTTAATGCAGTGACATTATTTTTATAGGTATATTATTATGATATATTGATTTCTTATATTTTATCATAAATAATGTAAGTAGTAATTTTTGTACCATAACCAGTATAACCTAAATCTTGCAAAAGAGCTAAATTTTCGCTAGATTTTTGGGCTTCAAACATACAGCTGTTTTCGGTGACGCCACGAGTATAATTATATGAGAAATCATTTATCTCACTACTAGGTGAATTACTTGTTGATCTGTGTATTGATATACAATCCAACATTTACCTCATGATTGCCTAATTCAAGGGATAAATACTAAAAATCACTGTTTCTTTATCAACACATTATTTTGTCTTTGAAGTGAACTTATATATTGATTTTTGAGAAATTGTTAATTTGTTATAAAAGTAATTCACAAAATGTTCTCAACATCGCATTCCTTGAATTACGTAGATGTGAAACAATCTCATTTTTAGTTACTGGAAATTGGTAAGCGAGGACTAAAAATACAAAATGTTCAATATCTCCGCCGCTCGTGCACGGATTTAGACAATCTATAGCTTGTTAGAAAGGTATTTTTACAAGCTTTCTATTTTGTGGGACAATATTGTATTTTTTGAAAGTTATTTGCAAAAACCTTCCGTGTTTTGAAAAAATCGCTCATATCTCAGAAAGTAAACAACATATCTAAAATCAAAAATAATAGTGTCAAATGGCAACGTTAGGCCATTCATTTGAAACTAATTTGATTAAGATCGGTTCAGCCATTGCTGAGATAATTACATGACATTTTGTACATACATACATACACACACACATACAGACATTGTCTCAATTTGTCGAGCTGAGTCGATTGGTATATAAGACTCGGCCCTCCGGGCCTCGGAAAAAAAATTCCAAAGTTTGAGCGAATCCTATACATTTCTTTTGTAAGAAATGTAAAAAATTTCAAAAATCACAAAACTACACACCATTCGACGTTTCATACATTTCTAAGACATTTTGTATCGAAAAAAATAAGAAAGCTGCCTTTCCTAACTCCAAAATTTCCAGCTCCCATAAAGGCTACCTACAAAAAACCATTCGATGTGACACTGGATCTTGACGTTTTATGACAATCTAAGACATTTAGCCAAACTACGAATTAGATTCTTGAACGTTCAAAAAGCCCTTGGTGTTTTTTTCACGAGTGAAAATTTTCGCTCTGTGACCGTTAGGGACCCCTTATTCATGTCTGATTTAGGGGTGCGCGACGTTTGGCATAAATACGTTAGGCATAAGGACGTTAGGCATACATATGTTAGGTAGAAGTACATTAGGCATAATGGACGTTAGGGATAATGGACGACTGGCATAATATACGTTAAGCATAATGGACGATTGGCATAATGTACGTTAGTCATAAAGGGCGATAGGCATAATTCACAAAAGTAAAAAAATAATCGCAAGGCTTTCACTATTATAGAGATTTCAACTTTACGCTTGTTTTTTCGGGTTAGATAGGGCGATATATTTGTTCCTTGCAAGTGTAGAGTTTTTCTCTATTTTTTCCGTGGACGAAATGAAGAAAGTATTCATTAATTTAAGTGAACAGATTTGGTATAAGCACATTTCAAGCCTCTTAGATGTATTAGGTACCAATACAGTTGTATCCAAATATTTAAAAAAGCAAAATAATGAACAAACTTAAGGTTTTGGCACCAGTGAAAACTTGCAGTGTAATGTACAGCAACAGCATTAGGGTACGGATTTTATGTTTGTGACGAATGACGACCTACTCGTCACAGTACACGAGAAAACTCTCCCTCATAGTAGACTATTCTATTTTTGATGTCCTCGAGAATATAATCATTGACCTTAATAATATGATAGATAATCAATATAGAGGCAGCAGTATTCGTATATTCGTTGAATGAATAATAAAATGCATCATTCTTTCATTCATGAGTTGTTCTTCAATGTTATATATTTTCTTCGACAATTACACCATGCATGCATGTAGGATCTAATCTAAGTTAACCCTTTCATTCCCAAATGGTTTCTAGCGTTCATGAGGTTTAAGAAAAAAAGGAAAAACCCGTGTGCAATTTATCGGTTGTTCGCCAAGACATTAGCACAAGCTGAGTTTCCGCATGCCAAGCATTCGTTATGTATCTTTTATATTAGTGAAGTTTTCTTCAAGTATAAACAATAGAATAAAATGTTAGTCGAATTTGATTCAGCTTCCTGAGTAATTCTACAACATCAAAAATTTCAAGCATTCGTGCTATTACGACCCAAGGTCGTCAACGCCAAAAGTGATTTCTTTACTTCAATATCATAATTTATGCCTAACGTCCTTTATACCAGTCGTCCATTATGCCTAACGTCCATTATGCCTAACGTCTTTATGCCTAACGTCTATTATGCCTAACGTACGTATGCCAAACGTCCGTATGCCTAACGTATTTATGCCTAATGGGCTACACCCCTGATTTAGTTGGTATTTAGCATAAAAACTTTTTCGATGTGTGTCTTGTTCGATGGTTACTTTTTTGTCAAACATGCCACTGGCACCCTAATATACAGTCTCCTGAATAGATGGTCATCGATAAATTTTGCTTGCGTTCTGTAGCGTAGAGTAACACTAGTTTACTCCTTTTTTGAACTCAATAACCTACTTTCAATGTCAAATCGTGTGCTGAATCCGAAAATGAAGTCCAAAAAATTTATAGTAGAATAGTTTTCGAGTTACAGCAAAAAAATGATTTTCATATTTGTAGTAAAAATACGTTTAGTAAAATCCAAATATCTTCGGTTAGGGCGCATCGATATGAAAGAATATTATTCACCATAACCGATACGTGCTATTATTGTTATATTGTACGTTTGACCATCTGAACCTTTCGGTTTAGTGCGACTAACCGTTCTGATTAAGATTTTGGGCAAGATAAAGCAATCTTAAAAATGATATGTTTAGGGGAACCTAAAATCTGCTAATAACCAATGACAATAGGCACTCATTAGTCCAAATCGGATAAAAAATGTGGAAGTTTTAAATTTTCTGTAAAATACCGATTTTTGAATTTCTCTATTCAAACAGAGCTTCTATAATTACTAGTAAAATCTACTTATTTTGAAGTCATGTTGCTTCTTTAGTTAAAAACTTTTCTCAGCGAAATTCACAAACTTCTAATGTTCCCCGAATTTGATCAATAGAATAATACGATTAGAAATATATAGTGCTCTCATTAATTGATTGATGAGATATTTTATTAAGAATTTATTTTCAATGTTAACCGATTTTCCATTCTAATTTCCATATAAACTTTTGAAATTTTTGGAGGGTCCGTAGACACAGCCGATCGGTAACAAATTTTACACAATTACTAAGGGCCAGTCTTCCCATATGCACATCGCACACAATGTTCGCTCTGGTTCTATGCTCATATTAAACCCACACTTCGTGTACGAACTCAAGCACACTATTTCGTACCTAAACACGTGCACATGTTCGCCTGCACAACCGAACCCCATGAACGTACACAGTGTGCGTACACGTAGGATCTAGGCACTAGTTTTCTCTTTCTCACTCTCGTCATCACTAGCGTTGACTCTTTTTGCCTTGTGCAAATCGTTCTCGTGTACGCACCCGGTGTACGTACATGGATGTTGGAACAAGAGTTTGTATACCGTTCGCATGGGTTCGATGTTCAAGGCGAACCTGTACATCGAGACGAAGCATGCTTGAGGTTAAACGCGTGCACAAAATTTTGTACGCAGGTACAAAATTGTCAATGTTCATGGGAATCAGGAATCAAAATATATTGGCTTAAATGGCACGTTCCCCGTGCATAGTCGGGGATTTGTGCCTTGCCGTGTGTTTTCATCATTTCCTGAGCGGAAGGAAAGGGCAAGGAGGTGTGGGGAAGTAGAAGTGGAAAGGTGGGAAAAATAACAGCACAAAAACAAAAATAAACAACAGGTAAGTTAAACTCACAAGTAGTTCAACTTGCCTGCGAATAAGCCTAAAGCTCTTTACCACATTGCATAAGAAACTTTAGTATGTCTCTGAGTTTCAGTCGTCCAAACATGGTTTCGTCTATATAAGGACGGCTGAAGACTGGAAATCGCAATTGCGCTATCGCTGGACAGTTGCATATCAGATGATATGAGGTTCCGTAGTCGGATTCACAAAGATCACATGAAAAAGACTCAGCGCGCTGAATAGTTGCCATGTGATAATTGAGTTTGCAGTGGCCGGTTATAGCCCTGGTCAGTATGCCGCAGTGGAGCTCCGAAAAAAGTAGGAGATTTTTAGAAATCACTGGGCACGGTTGTTCTAGAAACGCCTTTGTTTGGCGACACGTTTGTATATTTCTCGGACAAAGCCCAAGACCATATTTTTCCCTTATCCAACTTGTCGAAATTGGCAGCGGCTCAGGACCAACGAAGTCAATCGCTGAACCTGCCCTGGCCAATTCGTCAGCCCATTCATTTCCAGTAATACCGCAATGTCCGGGCACCCAGACAAGGTAGATAGTGTTGACAATGCTTAGTTCTTCGATTTGGGTTCGGCACGCGATCACTAGCTTGGACCGGGATTTGTCTGAGCTAAGGGCCTTGATTGCAGCCTGACTATCGGAGCAGAAGTTTATAACTCTGCCGGACAAACTCAGTTGAAGGGCCGATTGCACCCCGCACATAATCGCAAAGATTTCTGCTTGGAATACAGTACAGTATCTACCTAGTGAGTGAGATTGTTCCAGTCTCATTTCACGACAGTAGACACCAGCACCAGCACGTCCCTCCATCAGAGAACCGTCAGTGTAACAGACCACTTGCGTTTGTTGTTGTCTTTCCATATAGCCAGACAACCACTCCTCTCGAGAGGGAATCTTCACATGGAATATCCTGTAAGGAAAACTACATGTGAGTGTAATATCGCTGGGAGCAAGAATATCTTCACCCCATGTAACCATTTGTGGCCACAATCGTGTATGACTGGTAGCAAGATCAACATGGTTACTGTTCCAAAGCCCAGTAACCTGCAGTCTCTATGCACATGATAGTGCTTCTTGTTTGAGGTGTATGTGTAATGGTTTAATATTTAGAAGTGCCTCAAAAGCAGTAGTCGGAGTCGTGGTGAAAGCACCAGTCAACGCCATGAGCGCCATTCTTTGCAGATGGTTTAGCTTTGACTGGACTGTTACCGCCTCTCCCGTCTGCCACCACACAAGGCATCCGTATGACAGTATTTGACGTACAATTGTCGTGTAAATCCAATAGATGAATTTTGGTTTGAGACCCCAGGTCTTTCCAAAAGTTCGTCTGCACTACCCGAAGTCCATGCACGCTTTCTTGACTCTGAACTCAATGTGAGCAGACCAATTCAGTTTGGAATCCTATATGACTCCAACGTATTTGACTTGATCTGCACACAGTAGCTCAGAATCAAAGAACTGCAAAGGACCAACCCCGGTTGTTATTCGCTTCTTCGTGAAAAGAACCAATGAAGTTTTGCTTGGGTTAACTGATAGTTTAACTTGTCGACACCACTGTTCGACAGCTCTTAATGCCTGTTGCATTAAGTCAAAGATTGTTCCGATGCAAAATCCAGTAATTAGTATTTGTTAATCGTCAGCAAACCCGTAGGTTGGAAATCCAAGCTCATGGAGTTTCTTCAACAAGCCGTCAGCTACCAAGTTCCATAACAAAGGTGACAGAACGCCGCCCTGAGGACAACCGCAAACACTCAACTTCCGTATCTCAGCCTGTCGCAGTGACGAGCAAAGTATGCGGTTACTAAGCATTGCGTCTATCCAACCCGAGATACATTCAGGTATCTCGTGACCGCGCGTCGCTTCCAGAATAGTCTGGAAGGACAGATTGTTAAAAGCAACCTCAATATCTAGGAATACACCTAAGCTAGATTGCTTGAGCGAGAAGGTCCTGATGTGATGATCGATTATCCGTTCCAAAACTCTCAGTTGAAAAGAACTAAAGCTGATAGGTCTAAAACTCTTGGCTTCTTCATAGTTTGAGCGACCTCCTTTGGGAATAAATCTAACAGTTATTTCTCACCATGCTTTCGGGATATACCCGACAGCAAGACTGGAAAGCATAATCTTTTTCAAGACATGTTTAGGAATATCAAATCCCTTTTGCAGTATTCCCGGGAAGTATTCCATCTTTTCCGGGTGATTTGTATGGAGCAAAGCTGTCAACTGCCCACTTGACCGATTCAGTGGAAACCAATGTGTGTTCTAACGCCCACGAGTCCGAATCACCAGAATGAGATCTGTGAACATTGTTCAGCTCCGGATCGATACAACCTGGAAAATGTGCGTCGAACACACAATTAAGAACATCTTTTTCGTCCGTCACATAAACACCATCTCCGGTTTTTAAGGAGTTCACCTGAAAATCATTCGATTTCGAGAAAACTTTATTTAACCTGCTAGCCTCGTTCAGACTAGAGACATTAGTGCATAGGTTGTGCCAGCCAGCCCGCTCTGCAGATCTAAGACATTTCTTATATGCACTATGAGCTGACCTGAAAGCCCTGGAGTCATCACGCTGACGCCGGTTCCAAGCTCTTTTCATAACTTTCTTCATTCTTTCAAGCTCAGCCCTCCACCAAGGGGTTCCCCTAGACGATTTAACAGTACGAAGTAGACAAGCTTCTTCGTAGGATGCTAATATGAATGAGTTTGTCGTATCCACGACGTCATCTAAGTCGTCTAGTTGATTAATTGTTGGAAAATATCCATGAAATTTAGTCGCCAAGTTTTCCAAAAATAGGTCCCAGTTTGGAGATTTAGGATTACGATATGCTACCACATTGAAGGTGACATCAAAATGATCGAAAAATATATATTTATGATCGGATAGAGACGGTTCAGTTTCATTTGGAACCAGCCAATTTCCCAGCTCCTGCAAAATTCTATCAGAGCAAAGTGTTATGTCTAACACCTCCTCCCTCCCAGATCTCGCAAAAGTTGGTCGGTTTCCCACATTCAGAATATGGAGATTTGTACTACTTATGTACTCCATCAGTTCAGAGCCTCTCAGATTGATGTCTGAGCTGCCCCAAATGATGTGATGAGCATTCGCATCACTGCCGATAATGAGCGGAAGCCTATTTCTGCTACAATATGATACAACGCTTTTGAAATCATCAGAAGGAGATGATTCGTTATGCGATAGGTATGCTGAACAATACGAAGCATGCTTGAGGTTGAACGCGTGCACGAAATTTTGTACACAGGTACAAAATTGTCGATGTTCATGGGAAGTCTGCTAAGGGCCATACAATGAATCAGTAAAGCCTGGTGGAGCTAATCGTTAAAAATTGAATCAGTCAAGAATTGTACTTCTTAAGAATATTTTCCTAAATTGTTATAGAGGTCCGAGAAATAGATTGAAAGTTACAGCGCTTCCAAGCGCGTTTCATCTACCAAGAACAGTGGTAATTTGAAATTTTAAACTCGAATATCTCGAAACGTAATTTTCCAAAAATGGTTTTTCCCGTGATTACGATTGCCCAAAAAACATTTAGTTCCATTCTGATTTTTTTAGTTTACAATTTATTTTCAAATTTTACCAAATTTGGAAAAAAAATCGTCCCAAACGACTTACTTGGAGTCTCCGATGACAATCTACGGTACAAGTAAAGGGCGAACACGAAATTATTGCGACACCGAAAATGTCATGCCAATTTTCTTATAATGTTTAAAATCAAACCAAAATTTTAGGGTAGTTTTATACATATATTTACTTCAAAAATCAAAAGAAAAGTTAATCGACGGAGCCTTGAGTGTAAAATTGAACGCATTTTCGCTTGATGCCCTCCATCAAAGTCTTTACAGTGTCATCCGGTACCAGTTTCTCAGTTTTTTTTCCATTTTCTTAACATGTCCTTCTCGTCTTTGACTGTCTTCTTGCTCTTCCGAAGTTCCCGCTTCTTCATTGCCCAGTACTGCTACACCGGGCGCAGCTCTGGACAGTTTGGCGGATTCATGTCCTTTGGAGCAAAATGGACAGAATTGGCCTCATACCACTCCAGGACACCTTTAGAATAGTGGCATGATGCCAAATCTGGCCAAAATAGCGGAGCTTCGTCGTGCTGCTGCAAGAACGGCATAAGGCGCTTCTCGAGGCACTCAGATTTGTAGATCTCGCCATTTACTGTGACCTTTGTCACGAAAGGCTCACTCCTCAGTCCGCAAGAGCAGATGGCCTGCCAAATGAGATATTTGGAGGCGAACTTCGACATTTTCTTCTTCTTAAATTTGTCGTCCACATAGAACTTGCTCTTGCCGGTGAAAAACTCCAACCCCGGAATTTGCTTAAAATCGGCTTTTATATACGATTCGTCGTCTATCACACAGCAGCCATATTTTGTCAGCATCTTCTCGTAGAGTTTCCGTGCCCGAGTTTTAGCCGTCGATTGTTGCCGCTCATCGCGTTTTGGGAAGTTCTGTACCTTGTATTATGTAGTCCAGCTCTCTTCTTTGCATTCTGGACGTAGCTCTGCGACATGCCGATCTTTTTAGCCAAATCACGGCTTGAGACGTTGGGATTTGCTTTAATCATCCGCTTCACCTTTCCCTCCGTCTTTTTGTTCTCCGGTCCCGGTTTTCTTACAGCTCCTTTGCCGTGGTCCAACGTCAACCGCTCCTGGAGCAGCTTCAACACTCTGGAGACGGTTGAATGGTGAATGTTCAACATTTTTCCCAACTGCCGTTGCGACAGGTCAGGAAATTCCAGGTGATTGGAAAGAATTCGTTCTCTCGACTCGCGTTGGTTCACCTCCATTTTCGTTGAATCGAAAAAAACGACTTCGAGTTTGACAGCATGTAAATAATACACATCAATGAGAAAGTGTGCAAAATTTTGTTGATTTTTACCCAATGGTAAAAAAGTTATGCCCTGTTGAATGTGTCGCAATAATTTCGTGTTCGCCCTTTAATATTCCGAGAGTCGTGAAAAAGTTTACGAGAAAATCTGTTTTGATTTTGTGAACTAATTCACAACTAAACCACGAAAACCACGAAATGTTCGAGATGTAATAAATCATGAATCAGTTCACGTCGTATAATCTGACACTGAATAATGATCGTATATCTACACCCAAAACTCGGCCGTAATACCTTTACGGTAATAAGAAAAAATGCTCTAATAGCAAGACGTTTCATGCTAAAACGGTCACAACAAAAAATTCCTCAAACGGCAATACCAACACATTCAAATCTTCTCTGCGTCGCACTCATGTTTCACCATGCAATAAATATTATCGCGTCGGATTGTCTGGAAGTGTGAAGCACTTCGCTTGTCATTGTATTGCGCATCAAGTGAAGTGAAGGCTCAAGTTACCTTTTTAAGCATGTGTTAGAATTGAACGCTTGGTAGTGTGCGTAGGAAAATTTGTGTTCAGCTTTGCCACCAGATTATCTTTTTAAACCTTTTTAAAACTCTAAAAGAAGAATATCAGTCGATTTATTAGATCATCACGATTCAATTCATGCAAAATACCTGCTGGGAAAACCATCGGCTTAGCTGGATGGTGCTTTTGAAAAAGTGGCTGTGGTTTTTTCATTGCGCAGTTTTGTTGCGTACCCCAGCTCGGTGTGGTAGTGTGACAAAAAATCACAGCCACTTTTTCAAAAGCACCATCCAGCTAAGCCGATGGTTTTCCCAGCAGGTATTTTGCATGAATTGAATCGTGATGATCTAATAAATCGACTGATATTCTTCTTTTAGAGTTTTGAAAAGGTTTAAATGGATAATCTGGTGGCAAAGCTGAACACAATTTTTCTTACGCATACTACCAAGCCTTGAGGTAACTTGAGCGTGAACACTATGTGGACAAAGACGAGATTCGATTTTCTCTACACGACACATTGCGTATTTGAAGATCGGCTCACACTCGGCTAGCTTCAAAGCACAGTCAGAAAAAACGACTCGAAATAGTGGTGGGGTATTTCGGCTGGCGTTAAATTGAAATTTCTTTTCTATCACGGACGTTAACAGCAAGGTAGCGACTGCACAAAACATGAACAGTCCTTCCCGTCATGTACGGGAAGCAAGACCTATGGTTTGGATCCACGTATCCGAACCGAGGGTCCGGATCCAGACACTTGTCTGGATCTAAGCACCAGGTCTGGGTCTGGTTCAGGTACGGACTTGGTAAGGGGAAAAGGGGATGGGCTAGATCCGGGAGCTGGTTCGGATCTGGGCACGTGTCTGGATCCGGGAGGTCTGGATTTAGGGACTGGTCCGGATCTGGCAGCTAGGCCGGATCCTGAAACCGCCTAAACTTTTTATTCCCCTATCCAACCTACCCAATAAAAAATCCGTAATTCTGGCTGGTTTCTGCCAATATTGGGGCAGATTCCAGCCTGAATTTGGTCAGAGATCCGCCAGGATTCCGGTTGGTTTGACTCGGTACTAATACTATCATAGCAATCGACCGAATTATCCTACACCCGAACAGAGCCGAGGTTGACACATACTGAAAAAGTGTTTGATTGTGTGATGCGCATACATGAACAGCAACCGAAATTCGTCATTCCACCATTTACTACCTTTGCGGGAATATGAGTTTAATACCGCAATGCGCAATTGCGTGGTCTGTTGCCGAAAACACAATAGAATCTTACCCAAAAGTAATAAAAACATACCCGTCGGATTTTGGGTGTATGAATAAAAACACGAGTAGATGTTCATAAAGTAAATATTTCCACTAATAAAACCGTTATTTAGGCGTTAATGAAGCGAAATTGAACATAATAGCCAAACTCATGATTTTTGTTCATTGATCTGTTTTTATAACATAAAAAAGTGATTGTTTCAGATTTCATGGCACTTTATTCACGATTTTGGGAACAATTTTATTTCCGTGCACAGTCCTTGCGAATATCGTCCTGGAGAAAATGATCATTTTTTAAAGTGCTTAGTTGTCATTCCACGTCAGATTTACAACCAAAAATGTAATGCCTTACAAAAATATTTCTTGTATTCTTTAGCTAAAAATAACTAACACGTATTTTTGTTTTGGCGGAATATGATATATATGATGTTTTTGAAGTTTACAAAGCGAACATTTTTCAATCACTAATTACTTGGAAACGATTCGATATATGGAAGAAAATTAAATAATAAAAAAGAAGCGTTTTCAAAAGAGTTTACGGTGAAATTTACTTTTTTTTGTTATATAACTTATAAAATATGCAATTATTGAATTGATATAATAGACAAATTAAGTGTTTGAAAAATAGGAAGCAAAAAGCCCATAAGCTATATAAGAAAAACCAAAATAATGAGCACTTGGAAAAATATTTTGACATTTTCGATAAACTAAATATGGCCGCAGATTCTGCACTAACGGATTGTAACTCAAAAACGGAACAGCAGATCAAATCTTGTCCAAAGAATTTTTTCAACTACGTCAAAACTAAATTAAAATCAGACAATTTCCCATCAACAATGTACTTGGATGACAACGCACATGATAGCTCGGAAGAAATCTGCATCCTATTTGCAACATTCTTCCAAGAAATATATACGACTTTTTCTGAACAAGACCTTAACTGCCCCATTGTTCTGGCTGTTTAATATGTCGTTGCAATCTGGACCGTTCCCTAAAATATGGAAAAAAATCTTTTTTTAGTGCAATATAAATCTGGCAAAAAATCTGACGTACGTAATTATCGTGAGATAGCCATAATCTCCTGTATTCCGAAACTTTTCGAATCAATCATTAACGAAAAAATATTTCTTCAAATAAAAAACAGAATTTCCAACCTCCAGCATGGCTTCTTCAAAGGTCGTTCGACCTCAACAAACTTACTAGAATTTATTAACTATTCACCGATTGCAATGGATAATGGAAACTATGTGGAGGCACTTTATACATCAGACTTTAGTAAAGCATTTGATCGCATCGACATCCCAATGTTACTTTATAAATTGACAAAGATCGGCATTGAGCCTGGGCTACTTACATGGTTAGAATCATATCACTCCGAACGTCAGCAAATAATTAAATTTAAAGGAAAGCAATCTAATCCAATTAAAGTCACCTCAGGAGTTCCACAAGGCTCTCATTTAGGCCCTCTATTGTTTATTTTATACGTGAGCGATATCTCCTTCATTCTCCAAAAATTGAAATTATTAATTTATTCGGACGATATGAAACTTTATTTGGAGATAAGGAATGCCGAGGATATTAATACATTTCAAAACGAAATACAAATTTTCCACATGTGGTGTCAAAAAAAGCCTCTTACAGCTGAACGTGAAAAAATGTTATTCAATAACCTTTAGTCAAAAACGAGATTACCTTAGGAAATCAGAAAAAAATGTAAAATGTGAAAGAATTAGGGATTTAGGAGTTATATTAGACTCTAAGTTAAATTTTATTGATCATTAAAACACAATTATACACAAAGCTAACAACATGCTCAGTAGACCTCTCCACATTTTGAAAAAGTTTTGAAATATACATGGGTCAGCCCAGATTTTTGTTCAACGTGTGAATTTAAGAAGTTTCGCCAAAAATGACTTAATTTGGACATGATTTAGAGGTGTCTCCAATCAAAAATCGTGTTTTTGATATGTTTCCATAGTAAGATCACTTACACTCTGATTGTATAGGCCCTACATGCCCACATATTATCAAATGTTGTTCCTTAGACATATCTTAACATGTTTTAACAGGTGAACATAGCTCTAATCGCAATAGAAAATTTGTTAACTGAATTTTTATATAGAAAAGAATTTCAAAACCAAGAAAAAATACTACTAATTTTTCTTGTTTTTGATATACTTTTCTATATAAAAATCCAGTTAGTAAATTTTCTATTGAGATTAGAGCTATGTTTACCTGTTAAAACATGTTAATATATGTCTAAGGAACAACATTTGATAATATGTGGGCATGTAGGGCCTATAGAATCAGAGTGTAAGTGATCTTACTATGGAAACATATCAAAAACACGATTTTTGATTGGAGACACCTCTAAATCATGTCCAAATTAAGTCATTTTTGGCGAAACTTCTTAAATTCACACATAGAACAAAAATCTGGGCTGACCCATGTATATTTCAAAACTTTTTCAAAATGTGGAGAGGTCTAATGCTCAGTTTTATAAAACGCTTTAGCTATCATTTTGAAGATCCTTATTAGGGCATTGCAAAAAAACTTTTTTTTTAATTCTCAAAGGCCCCCCCTCTTATATTGTGACAAATGTCAAAGTAAGCTCAGATGCCAAATTTCACATCATTTGGGCAATTCTAGACCCCGCCCACTTCGCTTGAAATTTTTTGAAATTGGTAGTATGGGAAAATATGGAGGAAAAATACATTAAATGCTATAACTTCTGAAGTAGCAATCAAAAAATTACAATTTATACCTCTTTTGAAAGGAAATAATCTTAGTATGGAATGTAATGAATGGAGATATTTTTGTTTCTTGAAAAATACGGGAAAGTGGGGTACTGGGTCATTTTGGCCCTAAAATCCCATATTTTTAATGATTTTTCTGCTCCGTGACGCAAATCATGCATATTTTGTAGTTTTTCTAATGTGGAAAAATCTCAGAAATCGAACGAAACCCTTTTGACCTTAGTCCGAATACGAGAAGTTGGGGTTAAATGGCTTTTTGTCATTCATATTAAATTCTATCATTTTCTCATACATATATCTCTATTATTCTTCAATCAATTTTCATAAAATGTAACTTGTTGGACGTGTAAAATTCTGAGGAATAAAATAAAAATAAAAACGTTAGAGTTAAAATTCAGAAACATCAAACTTTTTGATATTTACTCTACAAATCTCATTTTTTTCATTTTTTGTCCTAATACCTCAACTTCCCCTATTTTTCCAGAAATGAAACTTTTCTCATGTGATCCCTAAGCATATTTTAAACTAAAAATAGTAAATCAAATGAGAATTTTGTTGTTAAATGGAGTTAATATGTGCGATTTTATGATAAAAATGTGAAGTCGACACTATATGTCAGATAATTTGATGTTCCTGAATTTTACCGGTAACGAATCTATTTTTGTTATAATCCTAAGGATTTTCTACGTTCAACAAGGTATAGTTTATGAAAATTGAGTGAAGAATAATAGAGATATATGGACGAGAAAATGATGAAGTTTAATATGAATGACAAAAGGCCATTTAACCCCAACTTCTCGTGTTTGGACAAGGGTCAAAAAAGCTCCGATCGATTTTTGAGATTTTTTCACATTAAAAAAACTGCAAAATATGTATGATTTGCATCACGGAGCAGAAAAATCATTAAAAATATGGGATTTTGGGGCCAAAATAAGCCAGTACCTTACTTTCCCGTATTTTCCTAGAAGCAAGAATATCTCCATTCAAATACTAAGATTATTTCCTTTCAAGTTGAGGATCAAAGGCCGTTTCTTCAACTACAGCATCATCAACGTGCACTGCCCACACGAAGGGAGACCCGACGACGAGAAAGAAGCGTTCTACATGCAGCTGGAGCAGACATACGACGGTTGCCCTCTGCGAGACGTGAAAATTGTCATCGGCGACATGAACGCACAGGTAGGAAGGGAGGCAATGTACAGACCGGTGATCGGGCCTAACAGCCTGCATTCCGTATCAAATGACAACGGCCAACGATGTGTGAACTTCGCAGCCTCCCGTGGAATGGTAGTCCGAAGCACCTTCTTCCCTCGCAAAGATATCCACAAAGTCACCTGGAGATCACCGGACCAAGTAACAAAAAATCAAATCGACCACGTTCTAATCGACGGTAGATTCTTCTCGGACATCACAAACGTCCGCACTTATCGCAGTGCGAATATAGATGCGGACCACCACCTGGTTGCAGTATGCTTGCGCTCAAAACTTTCGACAGTGCATAGCTCTCGTCGAAGCCGAACGCCGCGGCTAAACATCGAGCGGCTACAAGATGGCAGAATGGCTCAAGAATATGCGCAGCAGTTGGAAGTGGCACTACCAACGGAAGAGCAGCTAGGCGCAGTTGCCCTTGAAGATGGCTGGAGAGATATCCGATCCGCCATAGGCAGCACCGCAGCCACTGCACTAGGTACGGTGGGCCCGGACCGAAGAAGCGACTGGTACGACGGCGAATGCGAGCAGTTAGTCGAAGAGAAGAATGCAGCATGGGCGAGAATGCTGCAACACCGCACGAGGGCGAACGAGGCGCGATATAAACAGGCACGGAACAGGCAGAACTCGGTTTTCCGGACCAAAAAGCGCCAGCAGGAAGACCGAGATCGCGAAGCGATGGAGCAGCTGTACCGCGCTAAAGACACACGGAAATTCTACGAGAAGTTGAACCGCTCGCGCAGGGGCCACGTACCACAGGCCGACATGTGCAGAGATACAAACGGGAATCTTCTCACGGACCAGTGTGAGGTGATCCAGAGGTGGCGGCAGCACTACGAAGAACACCTGAACGGCGATGCAGCAGACGACGAGGATGGCACGGTAACGTACCTGGGAGCACGCGCGGAAGACATTACACTACCGGCTCCGGATCTCCAAGAAATCCAGGAGGAGATTAGCCGGCTCAAAAATAATAAAGCCGCTGGGGTTGACCAAATACCAAGCGAGCTACTAAAACACGGTGGCGAGCCACTGGCTAAAGCGCTGCACTGGGTGATTACCAAGATTTGGGAGGAGGAGATTTTACCGGAGGAGTGGATGGAAGGTGTCGTGTGTCCTATCTACAAAAAGGGCGACAAGCTGGATTGCTGTAATTACCGAGCAATCACCCTGCTGAACGCCGCCTACAAGGTACTCTCCCAAATACTATGCCGTCGACTATCACCAATTGCAAGAGAGTTCGTGGGGCAGTACCAGGCGGGTTTCATGAGCGAACGATCTACCACGGACCAGGTGTTCGCTCTTCGTCAAGTACTGCAGAAATGCCGCGAGTACAATGTGCCCACACATCATTTGTTCATCGACTTCAAAGCCGCATACGACACTATCGATCGAGATCAGCTATGGCACATTATGCACGAGTACGGATTCCCGGACAAACTGACGCGATTAGTGAAGGCGACGATGGATCGGGTGATGTGCGTAGTACGTGTCTCAGGGACGCTCTCGAGTCCCTTCGAATCACGCAGAGGGTTACGGCAAGGTGATGGTCTCTCGTGTCTGTTATTCAACATCGCGCTGGAAGGTGTAATAAGAGCAGGGATCGACACGAGTGGTACGATTTTCACAAAGTCCGTTCAGCTACTTGGCTTCGCCGATGACGTTGATATTATTGCACGAAACTTTGAGAAGATGGATGAAGCCTACATCAGACTGAAAAGAGAAGCCAAGCGCGTCGGACTTGCCATCAACACGTCGAAGACAAAGTACATGATAGAAAGAGGTTCACGAGAAGAAAATGAGAATCGCCCGCTTCGAGTTTGCATCGGTGGCGACGAAATCGAGGTGGTTGAAGAGTTCGTGTACTTGGGCTCACTGGTGACCGCCGACAATGATACCAGCAGAGAGATTCGTAGACGCATCGTGGCAGGAAATCGTGCTTACTTTGGCCTCCGCAAGACACTTCGGTCGAACAGAGTTCGCCGTCGTACGAAGTTGACCATCTACAAGACGCTGATTAGACCGGTAGTTCTCTACGGGCACGAGACCTGGACCATGCTCGTGGAGGACCAACGCGCACTTGGTGTCTTCGAACGGAAAGTGCTGCGTACCATCTACGGTGGAGTGCAGATGGAAGACGGCACATGGAGACGGCGAATGAACCATGAGTTGCATCAGCTGTTGGGGTAGCCGCCCATCTGTCATACCGCGCAAATCGGACGACTACGGTGGGCCGGGCACGTAGCCAGAATGTCGGACAATATCCCGGTGAAAACGGTTCTCAATTGCAATCCGACCGGTACAAGAAGACGTGGCGCGCAGCGAGCACGATGGATCGACCAGGTGGAAGACGATTTGCGGACCCTTCGCAGACTGCGTGGCTGGCGACGCGCGGCCATGGACCGAGTGGAATGGAGGAATCTTTTGTATACGGCACAGGCCACTTCGGCCTTAATCTGTTAATAAATAAAAATATTTCCTTTCAAAAGAGGTATAAATTGTAATTTTCTGATTGCTACTTCAAAAGTTATAGCATTTAATACATTTTTCCTCCATATTTTCCCATACTACCAATTTCAAAAAATTTCAAGCGAAGTGGGCGGGGGTCTAGAATTGTCCAAATGATGTGAAATTTGGCATCTGAGCTTACTTTGATATTTGTCACAATATGAGAGGGGGGGCCTTTGAGAATTCAAAAAAAAAAATTTTTTGCAATGCCCTAAATTCCTTATGCAATAAAATGCCCTTCGTAAATTGGGATGGACAGCATTCCCTCTGCCATCTTATGAAGCACGCTGCTTGCTTATCAATATTCAAACATTGAAGGAGCGTCGCGAATTTGCAATGCTCTCATTCATTAATAATATCGTTTCGCATCGTATCGATTCAACTGAAATTGTATCCAAATTGAACTTTTCTGCAACTTCATGATAGCTACGAAATCGAAGTATATTTTCAATAACTCCTTTTCGCACAAACTATGCAAAGTATAGCCCCATAAATCGAATGATGTCTATTAATAATTACTATTGCGACTCAATTGATTTTACAATATCTAAACTGAAACTAATACAATATTTTATACACAAAAGAAATTATAACGCGTAAGAGGATGATTCTGTAAAAGCCGAAATTGCTTCATTCATACTAAATTCACGAAATATGCACATTGGTAATTAGGGAAAACTGTAGTCTACATCGATTGACGAAAATAAATAAATAAATAAATTTTGAATTTTTTAGTTTCATTTTTCGTCGTCAACGTAAACTGTTCCTGGCAGCACTGCTCCGTCGGAATCCAATCAGTCTAATTGCAATAACTTTGGTTCTAGAACTAATACCTATAACTACTAGTGCTCAAATGGAAGGTAATAGTCACATTTATTAGCTGTACTTGTCTTTATGAGCAAATTTTTCCTAAATCAATAAGTTATAGCAGTTTTAAAATCTTGATACTTATAAACAACATGGACATGAAGGGGTTAACAAAAGCTGATATGCTTCAGATCTTATCGCAATAATTGCTCAAATACACCCGGTGTTGAGACAAGTTTTTCTATTCTTTCTGTTTAACAATAGTTTAGAAGTAGTTTGACATTTTCCCTCTTTATCGCGGTTTACCATTTTTTCCAGTACAATTATGTCTTGTAGTTGTGATGTGTTTCTTGGATAGAAATCGAAACAGAAATGTTGGAATAACAAAACCAAACGTAAACAAAGTTTCTTTTCTGGTTTTTAGTGGAAGTAAACTAATTAGCAAAAGACAAATTGGTTTTGTTATTTTTTTTTCAGCGGAACTTCTTTCCGTGAAAAAACACCCAGTTCACTTCTCCACCCACAACGGTTCCCAATTGAGCTGTCGTCACAATTTCAGCGCAATAATGAGGGCAATAAAAAATTGCCGCGACATCATGCATTACAACGTTCGCCGGAAAAGCGCTCCGAATGGGCGTTCACGCTAAAAACCACCACACACAGAACAACCAGCACGCGTCGCACATGCTGCGATCGGCCTGCCTACCTACACCTAATCATAATTGGTTTATCTCCAACATCGAACCGTATTTTTTTTCGGTGTCTGTTTCGCGTCTATCCACGACGTCGTCGGTCTCTAGCGAACCATCACCGCCACCGTCATGCTCTGGCGTGACTATCTAAAACACCGTTTGGGCTCGTTAATCCAGTTGCGGGCATGAAATTCCAAGAATCTCTCTGCCCCTGCGAACCTGTTTTCTCGTACCGAAGACGCTACGCTGCGGAACCGTGGCCGGTGTACGACGACGGGGAGTTAGTGTTTAGCTTGGTGTCGCTCATTTGAATATGCGAAACGGAACTACGACGACGGCGCTTGAAAGTTTGTCGCAAATGCTATTATTTCGCTGTTTACACCCATGCATCTGAGCAGCGGGTGCGGTAAGCGGTGCGTACTTCGCCTTAATTATTTTCGCACTTCAGCTTCAGCGCCACCGATGAACTAGATCTGGTATGCTGGCTGTTTCTCGAATGGACTACATACTGGTTGGTCGCACAATGAACAATTGTAATTGTGTGTGCAAACATGACTTCTGTTGTTGGATGATGACTTTGCTGAATGAGGAAGAATGCCCAACGAGACGCGTTCCGTGGGTGGAGCTCAGGCGGTGACCCAAAAATAATGAGCATGGCAACATAAGTATTCTCTGAAGCGAGCTCCTTAGAGTCACGGCGACGATTGTTAGCTACATGAAAGTCAGTTGAGCGGGGGATGCGGTGGTGGGTCTGAGTGATGTGTAGCTCTCCCCGCTTGGACGGTAACCTAGAAAGTAATGGTTTTGTCGTTGTTGCTATTGTTCACCTCGGTGTAATCAGGTGCTTTTTCCACGTGCGGGCAATTTTATGACTGCATCTTCGCCGTTTTTCGCAAGGTGCTCTTGGGAGCTTGGAAGGGGTAACTTTCCCCGGGTGCAATACTCGAGATGATGACTTACGGCCTTCGAGAAGAAACTTTTGCCAACGGCTGTGAAAAAGTTGGAAATCCTTTTTTTTTGGAGGGAGGGGGAGGGTTCTTATATATGTATGTACGTAGATTGTGGCACAAGTGCTGCAGCAGCATTCAAAAACAAACATGCTGTTCAAACTTGTGCTGAATGGTGCTTCGTAAAAAGTGATATTTTAATTTAGGTACAGTGGAAGGGGATTTCCGAGAGTTTTCTGACATGACGTTAGAAATGGGTTCATTGAGCGGCGCTCGCATCGCCCTGACCCATGTTTGGTGCGAGAGTTTGTGGCGAACATGTACTTGGAATTAATGGAGGGTTATCCGGTTTTCTGAATGGTACGTAGAAATTTGGAAATAAATTCAGTCGCCTTTTGTGGTATGAGTTATTTTATGGGTGCAACGCAAGAGGAACAGGAATACTGGCATTTAAATGTTGGATTGAATGGGCATTTTAACGAGGGTTTTTTGACTTCCAGGAAAAAAAATCGTAGATATTAAAACTAGTTTTGGGTGTAGGGAAAAATGTAGGTTCTCATTAGCTTCAGAACCACAACGTAGATAATAAAACTTGCAAAACACGACCCGTAAGCTGTCAAGTGTAGGAACCTTTGTCTGATTCTTTATAGAAGCTTCCTTCCCAAGAACAGTACAAAAAGGACAACAGCCTTCTCTTCAAATACTAGAAAATTATAACATCCTGTAGAAACTCACCCATGCACTGCGCCGGCAGAGGGTTGAAGTCCTCATCAGTGTTTCGCAACCGATAATTTCCAAACAACAGATCGGGTATGCGATTACGGCACAGATAAACGACTTTCGACACAAAGTTTCAAGTTGAACAATCCAGTACCTGACTTCGATAGAGCTTATCCCTAGCGACACGACCTTTCTCTGAATGTGGGTGAGAAGTAGTAAATTTGTATTCGGATCAAGGAATTCGACGAACTTGCTTTTTTCAAATCATCCTTTTTTCTGGTTTGAAGTTGAATCAACAATTAAGTTAATAATAGTTGAGGCTGAGTTAAATAATGGGATTTTTACACGTTATGTTAATTACAAAGTTTTACTCTTCAAGCTTCATTCAACACCAACAATTTGCAACATGATTTTGTGTGCCTAACACTGGTGGCTCCCCGTCAGAAACACATAACAAAAATATTTCAAAACTTTATCTCGCATTGTTACTTGTTATAAATTTCTGTTATTTTAACTACTAACGAGCCCTATTTTTATAACACATTATGTTTCAAAAATTGTGTTCTGTTATAATCTTGTTATTTCATTCTGATCGGGTCTATGGAGGGGCACTAGTGTTGGGCATTCCGCTGGAAGCTATTTTGGTAAAAAGATGTTTACATTTTCCTCCTTCGACGTCGCCGGTGGTTGAGTGGTAAGCGTGACCGCCACTCATTCCAGTTAGTCTGGGTTCAATCCCAGCCGAGGTCGTTGAGATTATTCTGAGGTGAAAAAATCTGTGGTCACGTCTTCCTTCGGACGGAAGGTAAAGCCGTTGGTCCCCGCTCCATGAGTTGATGGATCGATATCTGGTCCAGATAGTGGAGTCACCTCTCTGACGTCGGTAAAGAAGAAGTAGAATCCAACTGTTCATTGCTTACTAACAAATATTCTCCTCCCGTGAAACTTGTGGAGTACGCAGTAGTATATACGGCCTCTAGCAAAAGCAAGTGTCGGACTAACATTCCTTCGCTTTCCTTCCGCGATCTACGTTCGGGTCTGGCCGGTGCCGGTATTGATCAATAAAAAACAGTCTTAAAATTTTCCGAAAATTTCCAACAAAATCGATACAGTAGATTTAGTTATTCCTTTCATTTAGTTATAAGATTTATTGTAATCTAAGTAGTGTAAAATTATCACTTATTTCACTCATTTAGTGTCAAATATCTAGATAATTATCATTACCAAGGTGCTACGCATTAACGGTTAGGTAATTTAGACACAGGATACTTTCGAATGCTTATATTTTTTACATTCCTTTCAATCAGTAAGGTTGAAACAAATATATTTACAGTTGTTTTTCAGGGAAATAACTGAAATATATCAGTCACTGTTATTTCTAAAAAAAGCTCACCCTTTTCAATTCAATATCAGGCGAAGCATAACTTCTGTTCTTAACTGACTCAATAACCGTTGTACAATTGTAGCACGTTATTGCTGTTGTGGTACCTTGCTAGATTTGGCCAACATATAACTGGATCATTATCGAACTTAATGAAGCGTAAAATCCGTTTGCTGAGGCACTCCATTTTAAATACTTCCAAAATTATAGTCTTATTAATCACAAAATCTCTGGTTCGTGATCTGTTCCTTCATCACTTGCTAAATTATATATTTTTTTTCATAAACTTATCCAAACTTGAATCTTTTAGGAATCTTGCGTCAGTAGGAGCCTTGTAGAATTTAAGCACCGGAATTTCCTTCAAAATCCCATAGATTTCATCATCAATGAAGACACATACATCGATTTTCGTCAGCACCTCTTCGTACATTTTCTTCGCCAAATCATAATGCAAGGTATTGGGATTAGGCTTGATTTTTAGAACTTGTTTTTTTAACCGCAGTTGACAAGAGCTAGTTGTGAGAGTTTCCTTGTAGTTCTTTATCACTCAAACCATACTACGTTCTGGATAATCCTGAAGTTCAGGTATCGAGTCGACGGTGAAGGATTTTTGTTAAACTGTTTACAATTATATTTATTTTTTCTTCTGTGTGAGAGATATCCGGGAACCAAGTTAGTTTTTAACTGTGAAATAAATAGACCAAGCAAAACCATTTACCAACAAAACGCTTTAAAAAGCTTGCAGGAATGAGCGCCTATTTCCTAATTTCCCGCGTATCTGCATTTCGATGAACGAGGAATCTGTTTAAATTAGTGAAATGCAAAAGCTACTAATATAAAGGTAGCTCGAGCTAGTAGAACATCAGAAAATCTTAATGAAAAATCTACTGACTTACTGGCATTTGTTTGACAAAATGGTAGATTTGTTTTCGCGCTTTTTCTCAGGTCAACAACATATGAGGAGAATAAACACGGTAGCAATATAGGAACTTAATTGTACACTAGACTGTCCAGCAAAATAATAAATTATTGTAAACTTAATCGCCCCCCCCTACTGAGTCGATTCCTAATACCACCAGGAATACTTGCTTCAAATTTGAAACAAATCGGACAAGTATAACTACCGAACCAGCGTGCTTGAAGTTTGAATGGGATTTTTCGATAATTTACATGAAGAAAACCCAGTAGCTCACATTTTCGCCGCTAGGTGGCACTGTATGCATCGTATTATCACTGTAAGTAAAAATAATAAAGATAATTTAATTGTCTTCAACTTTGTCGAAGACCGATAGTCAATCCGGCTTTGTAAAAAGAAGTTATTAAACCTTTAGCGAAGTGATGTTTGAGTCAGTTTTGTATGGGGCCTAGCAGTGCATGGTTGTGTATCAGTACTCGATTCCCACGAACTATACATTTTTGTAAAATAATGGTTAGATTTAGGTCAATAGTATGTTCAGAAGAATTGTAGTACATTTATGTCTCTCCGATAAAAAGTTAGTTTTGGTGCTCTCTATGCGGTAACATGTGACACTAAAATGTTCTAACCCAAATATGACTTGTATTATTTTATTCTTCTGAACATACTATTGTGCTAAATCTAACCATTATTTCACAAAAATGTATGGTTCGTGGGAATCGAGTACTGATACACAACCATGCACTGCTAGGTCCCATGCAAAACTGACTCAAAAATTAAACTAAATTGATTCAAACTAATAAATTGGATGAAATGACTGAACAGAATCAATAAAATGAATAAACTAAGAATCAGACAAAAATGTATGAACTGGAGGAAATTACTAAAATCAATAAAATTAATAGAGTTAACAAAATTAATAGAATGATTAAAATAAACATAATATAAATTAATTAAATAAAATGAACAAAATAAGCATAATATATAAAACATGAAATGAGTATTGTTGATACAATCAATAAATGAACTAAACTAAGTAAATAAATATGATGAAATGAAATGAATGAAGAATAAAATGAACAGAACAAAATGAATTCAATGACAAATAAATAATTAAACAACAGTAAACAGTAAAAAATAGGATAAATTGATTAGCATCACATTAATAATTTGGACGGAATGAATAAAATGAATGACTGAACAAAACTCGTCAGAGTATTAAAACGAAAGTACAGAATAAAATGTATGAACTAGAACAAAATTAAAAAATTATATGCGTTGCGTAAGCACGGTATACTTCGTAGATTGCAGACTGATGACTCTCATTTCCAGCCAGACTACTTGAGGAACATTGTTTGGGAATAACAATTGATCCAGTCTAGCGCGAGAATTTCGCCTGAGAACCACCATTGCTGGCCACGATCATGTTTACCGTAGCTTGGGATATGATAAAGGCAGTGTTGATGTGGTACTTACTTAACGGAAGGCCCCGACTCAGTGACACTCCCATAAGTACCACGGATTGGGTAGTGGGTGGATTGTTAGTTAGGATTCGCCTCAAGCAAGCGATGCAACTGAGAATTTATTTTCATGTATAAGAAGTATGAATAGTTTATTGACTAGGATACGTAAATATTCGCGATATGAAGGTGTTTAATCTCTAGATAACCGTATATCGAGAGTTGGTTTCATCGAAAACAACTTGAACTTCGGACATCCGGCTGTCGGGAGTGTTGCCGACAACATAAAATGGACCATAAATTATTGAATTAATTAAAATGATTTATTGGCCTAAAAGTGAGCCAATGAATATGACAATAAAACGTAAGTTCTTCGTGCTGGTATGACTGCTGCGAATTGGTAGCTGGCTTCTGATTCTTCTCGAGAAACTATCAATTCCCATTTTTTCACTCAGACAATACCATGCGTATTCCTCACGCACATTAAATACCCAGTGGATTAGTTCCCTATTTGGTCAAATAAACACTAAACAAACAAATAAATTAGTTTGCTCAGTGAAAAGAGATGCGAGCTAGATTGGCATCAACCGGCGGATAGTGTTCCCTTGCAATGCCATCAAATCAAAGAACATTTAAAATTACATGCGACACACTATATGCAATTCTGAATATAATGAATAATAATAATATAATTATTTGCAATAAAATAAGATCGGAAAAATTAGTTGAATAACCAAGGTAGTTCATTTTCAAAAATAGCACTGTTGATGAATCACCTTACAAAATAGGTGATAAGAGACGCGGACGAAAAAAGCTGACCACAGCCAACAAAATTAAAAATTAAAATTAAAAAAGAAAATTAAAAAATTATATGTAACAAAAAGAGTAAACAAAATAAATCAAATGAACTATATGAATAAAAAATACATAAAATGACTCAAATGAATGAAAGGAATGCTGAATCAAATAAATGATTAAAATGAAATGATCCCATATTTAAAATTAATTATATGTTCAAAATGAATAAAATAAACAATACAAATAAAATCCAAGAAATGAATAAACTGAAAAAATGAGTATAAAGAATGAAATTAAAATAATAGAATGGAATATTCAGGTCCAGTATTTTAACGCGTAATTGGAAACAGTAAGCTTAGATACGGTGACATGTCCTTTCAAAGTGGGAGAGGTAAACATTTCAAAGTATCCATTTGCATTGATGTAAATAGAAGATAGTTAGAAGTGTCTAAGTTATGTTGGCGATTATGTTTATGTCGATTGCATAAAAGCGATAGATTCAGTCGATTACAATGCAGTCTCTTTCCAGCTATCCTTATCGCTTGCAAATTGTTTCATTCGGAATACTCGTTGCGAAGATATGATAAGTCCTATACAAAGGAATACCATGAATAAAGACTATTGATTGTGTCTGCCATTGAAGCTTCAATTGAAGCGTTCTCAGCGAAGCATATATGAGCAATTGAAGCCTCATTATACTAGACCCCCGCCCCCTGCAGAGTTCAAGGGACTCTGGATGACTTTTTTCTCGGCTCTAATTTGTGGATATTTTTATTCGGATCCGGATTCGTTATTTTTCATAAAATTTTATACCAATACAATTAATAAGCATTTTCGATAATATCATCACAAAACAGGTAATCTTAGTTTTCAAAAAAGATGTTTGAATATATGTTTCATTAAAAATTCAATAATAGATGCGAAAAGATTAAAAAATGTCTGTTTTCAAAATTTTCATCTTCAAACATTCATATTACCCAGTTAGGTCAATTTTTTGCTGAAATACTCAAGGATTTATTTAATTATAGTATATATAAAGTATAGAATTGAATTAAATTGAAGTTGATCCAATTGATGTAGTTTAAATTTTTTTGGTCGCATGCTGTCCCATAGTTCAACGTTTCGAAGGGATATCACTCCATCTTCAGGGGGAAGCGTGCTTGAACATTAATTAGTTATAGTTTTCTCATAATACAAACATTTTGCAAATTTTCGAAAAACTAAAAATATTTTCTTTGACAAGTAGAATGTAATATTAAATTAAAATCCGTGAGTAGCTCTGTTGTATACCAAATTGCAAAAAATATTTTTAAGGAAACAACAGACCAAAAACAGTTTTATCTTCTGAAACCTACACAATCATATCGTACACATCAAAATAAATATTTAATAAGAAAGGTATTTTTATAGGTTTTCCAAATATATGCACTTGGCGTGGCCAAATTGCTTCGTTCGAAACATGTCGTGTATTGAGAAAATCAGTTATATCTCAGAAAGTAACCAACATATCCAAAAACAAAAATAGGAATTTCAAAATGTCACGTTCAGCCTTTCATTCGAAACTGGTTTCGTTAAGATCGGTTCAGCTATTGCTGAGATAATTACATGGCATTAGTGCTCATACATACATACACACACGCACACACATGCATAAACAAGGTTTCAAAGTTTGAGCGAATCCTATAAAAATCAATGGCGTAATTGACTTACCTAAAATTAGCAAAGAAGAAACAATAGCGATTTTCTACTTTCTACTACTGCCCGAGACAGAGCTACACTACCGTTATAAGCATATTTGTCCCATGTTCTGCAGGATTCCCTATATACACGGGACAATCATGCGTATAACGGCAGTACAAACGAGCAAAGTGAACGATAACTAGCAGCCTCTCGATTTAGTGTGTGTTATCGCAAAAACAAAGGAAATATTTTACTTATTCTTGCCGTTATGAGTGAATGAGTGAGTTGAGTATGTGAGTTTGTATCGTATAGAAAGGTGAGGTAGAATATTTTCTAGTGATGAAAATGGAGCTAAAGCTAACGGAAGTCACCTTTCTTCAGTTTCAAGACCTTTGCAATGCAGTACTGATATCATTCTATAGATTTAAACATCGTTTTGCAGAACAACTTTGGAATTAAGACTCCAAACAAGACAATACAGAAGTAAGGTTACATGAGCTATCAACGCATTACCCCGTGAAGCACGTCATAATTCGGAGAAGTACAATCGGTTATACCTGATACTTTGAGAAACTTTTTCTAGGATATGACTTAATGATGTTGTTTTGGTGTGCAATCAGATCGAAACACCTATGTCCCTTAACTATACGATTCCAAAACAATGGAACTAAAATTGAACAAGCCACGCTATGCATCCATGATAGGCAGATTCCTATGTGCAACTACTGTAACCAGACGGTACACAATAGAAAATTTTGTGTGGAAAATGGTTAGGAGAATCACAACCGATTACCATCTCATTTACGTAAACCCGACCAATTACCATCACCTGAACCACAAAAAGTACTGCAAAATTCTCAAATGGGAAAATTTTTGGATAAGACCAAACCTTTATACATAAGGCCACAAAACCTAATATAAAGTATGTTTGTTTAGTGTTTCGGATTCACCTCGTCAGTAACGAACAACAACTTAATGCTAGTTAGATAAGTTCAAACAAGTACCTCTGTGCTTACTATCGAGATATCACTCGGTAGGAGCCAGTTGTTTAGCGTTCACGTATAACGCGTAATTTTTTGGATTTAAGCGTCAACCTAGCGCCAATTTGATGCTGGTTTGGACCTACATATCTAACTAGCATTAAGTTGGTGTTTGTTACTGACTAGGAGAAACCGAAACACTAAAAAAACATGCGCAAAAAGTTTGCTAATTTGTGGCAATTGTTCAACTGCAAATCAAGCACCCCATGTATGGAATGTTAAATAGCACCTTCAGCGTTTGGTTTGGTGACCAGTAAGGGCAAAAGCCAATACAGAACAATCTGATCGTGAACACGAATACACCATTAGCGATTAGAGATGGTCGGAATAGTTCTGTAAAAGAAAACAAATTGGCATGAATCATTCTTCTATTATTGATTTTTTAATTGTATGTAGCAGTGATTCTCAACCTGGGGCCTGTAGACCCCTAGAAGGCCGCGAAGTAGTTACCAGAGGTCCGCGAAGAAGATTTTTTATCTCGGAAGGAGCTTTTTTTGTAACAGACTGAAAATAATATTTGGGTTGTACTGTGGGAATCCGCAACGACCTTGGATGATGACGAAGCGGTCCGCGGGACGAAAAAGATTGAGAACCGCTGGCGTTTGCCAGTAGCCAGTTATTTAAGGTGTAAGCACACAAATAGAGAATGAGAGAAATATTTCTATTATTCTTGTATTTTGTTTGCGGAACGCTAGGTCAGTTCTTTATTATTCGTCCCTTGATTTCGTCTATAAGAAATATTTTGTCAAAAAGGCGTACTACACCTATGCCAGTCGGCATAAGTTGCCTATCATGCTTAAGGGGGGGTCGGGGGTTTCGTTAAGGTTTCAGCGTAAAAAAACACTTTTTTGCGAATGTTTTTAGAAGTTTGCATGAAGAAAATTGATCGAAATTTTTGTGCATTATAGGGGAGACCGGGGCTAGTTGGCGGTGTTTTCAGTTTTCATGTTCAAGCGCTTTGATTTTGGTAGATCTTGCAAAATAGAACACGTTTCATGAAAGGGCAGACTGTTGGCAACATATCTGAATTTTATGAAAATGTTTGATACGTTGTCTTCATTTCTAGAGACAAAAATATGTGACGCGGAAAAGCCGACAACTTACCCCAGCCCCGGGGTAAGTTGGTGGTAGGTATGGGGTAAGTTGGCGGAATACCCGAAAATAAGCAATCAAATAGAAATTCGACTAAATCAGTGGTCCTTATGAAATTGGCCGATTGTCTTTTCAATAAAACTGTATAGTATTCGACGCTTTTCATTATATTTCACTCTCAATACCCCGTCAATTTGACTTCGACGTGCACTTCATATTCAAAAGCAAGTTTTCGAAATTCTTCAGGCGATTGGCCGAAATAATCGTCCCCTGCATTAACGAAAGACACAAGAAAAAGTTTCTTTTGCTTTGGAGTGAATTCCAGAAATGAAAATATTTGATGACTATTTTTGCACTGTAAATAGTACCGCCAACTTGCCCCGTGTACGTCACCGCCAACTTACTTTTGTGTATGAATAGGTGTTATATCTATACGGATAATGAAAGCTCTTTTCACGCATTATCGAAAAACATAATCATTCGGGGAATAGATTGAAAACCACCTTAAATAACACAAAAGGTTTAAAATTGAGAAAATTTGCAAAGAATGCTCAAAAACACAATATCGCCCACAGCTTCTACAAAACAAAATGTTTTGCAACAAAAACACATTGGATAATGCGTTTCATATTACTTGAGGTTCACAACGAGAGACAGCGCTTTTTGACTAATAGAAATGGAGAAAAAGGGGATTCCGCCAACTTACCCCAACCGCCAACTAGCCCCGGGCTCCCCTACTGTTTCATTTCAATAACATTTTGTAATTTTTCCATGCAAAAATATCGACAAGAAAATCGGTGACGATGCATTTTATGGGACGTCTCTGGAAACAACACGATTTGCGGTGTTAACTACTATTCAAAAACTACACAACAGGTTTATTTCAAACTTTGCATACACATTCTATGTAAAAAATACCTAAACCCCTACGTTGAGTTTTCGGGATAATTTTTCAATTAGGGAGGCGTTCTAATCTTAAAATAGCGGTTTTTTTATGAAAAATTGCAGTTATGCCATTTTATGCGCTAAAAACCACCTTAATTATTAAATTATCTGAAACACTCAACGCACAGAGGCGTAACTACTGCCAAATCCTGGCCAAAAACGCAAAAAAATGATTTTATGTATTTTTGCCAATTTTCTTTGACAAAATTGTTTGTCAAACCATACTCTAACGAATGACATCAGAAAAATAGGTTTTTCGATTGATGATTTTTGTTTGTAAGTATTTGAAACTAGTGGATTTTTAACGGATTGTTTAACTTTGAATTTTGTTTACAATTTAAATCTTTTTTTAAATTGTTCTATTATTGGTACATTAAAATTTTTTGAATCATATTAGTATGCTATTTTTGAACCATCCACGAGATTATTTTCTCTAGAGAGAAGCATCAATAGGCTCATAAACAGATATCGTTTTCAAACTCTGGAACAATGGAACAAAACTTATCCATGATAAGTTTGGCAATTTGGAAGATGAGCTAGCGGAAGAACTTAATTCCCCGACGTTGCACAGTGGCGTAACTAGACCAAATTCCTGGCCAAAATTATTTTGCACGTTTTGAAGCCTTCCTATGTGTCAAAGAGTAGTAAAAAGTGATCTCTTGCAGTTTTGGACAATATACAAATAAATAAATATCGTATTAATCCTCCTAGCAGTGTAATGCAAAGCAACAATAAAAAAATCAATTTTAAATTCTTCAAATCTAGCAATGTTATTGTGGATGATAGATGAAATTTTTTGAACGCAGCACCACGGATTGGAGCATTTTTTTGCTCCTTAAATTGCTTAATTTGCGATAGTTTTTCTTTAGTGCAATTTTTTTACATAGAATGTGCATGCAATGTTTGAAATAAATCGATTGAGTGGTTTTTAAATGACAGTTAAAACCGCAAATCGTATTTTTTCCAGAGACGTTCTAATGGGTGTTCAATAAAAAATGAGAATAATTTCAATACCTTTCTGAAATTAAAGTAAAGAGCGTAAATTTTTTTCTCTCCAAAAGAATTGCTCTCTGGACTCCCTAGAAATGGGTTGTTTATTTTCGTTCGGGTGCTGTCAGTTCAATCGAAAATGGTGTCGAAACAGCAAGCACTCCGCGAGCGTGTTGTACGGTTTTACGAAACGCATGGTCATCGTGGAAAAAAGTTTACGGTAGACCACTTTCGAGACGAAAACGTGAGTACAATTTGCCGTTTCCTGACATCCCTGAGCGTGAAGCGGAAGGCCGGTAGCGCCGGCCGAAAACATCACAGCTCCCATACCTTGATTCACCGAACCCTCAAGATGAAGAACATCATCTGTCGGAAGAATACTCGATCCCCCGAGCACACGGACGAACAGATAGCGATCGTGAAATCGCAGTACCGGTGGATGACGAAGAACTACCACGGGATGTCGTTCGTGCTGGACGACGAATGTTGCTTTCCGCTCTCGAAGACCCACATACCAGGAAATGACAGCTACTATTCCAGCGACAAGTGTGTTCAGCTTTGCCACCAGTTTATCCATTTCAACCTTTTCAAAACTCTAAAAGAAGAATATCAGTCGATTTATTAGATCATCACGATGCAATTCATGCAAAAAACCTGCCAATAGCTTTTCCAGCAGCTATTTTGTATGATTTGAATCGTTGTGGTCTAATAAATCGGGTGATATTCTTTTTTAGAAATTTGAAAAGTTTTAAATGGATAATCCGGTGGCAAAGCTAAACACAATTTTTCCTACCCATACTACCCAGCGTTGAAATATAACACATGCTCAAAAAAGGTAACTTGAACCTTAAGCATAAATTTGAAAAAAAAATTATGCTGTACATCGCCATACCGGACAGATGGATTTCAAAGCCGTGGTTCAAGCCGAGCGGTCTGGCCATCAATCAACAGCTGCCGTGCTTAAAGAAGCATCATGCGGATGAGAAGTACGTCTTCTGGTCGGATAAGGCGTCCTTCCATTACGCCAAGAAGACGCTGGAGTATCTCGAGCAGAAAAAGATACCGTACGTGCCGAAAAAAGGAACCCGACCAACTTGCCCCAGTGCCATCCCATTGAGGATTTTTTTCGGTTCCCTCAGTGCCCTAGTGTACAAAAAAAATGGCGGTCCAATTACGAAGCATTTGACCACCAGGATCCGGAAGAAAGACGTCAGTGGTGTCCAGCGCGTTTTTGACGTTTTTTTTTTTTGAAGAATAAACATGATGTTTTTAACCCTTTCATGCCCAACTTTTTCCAGGGCAGGTAGGATTTCAAAACAATTTTGCCTTTAAAACGGTGACGTCAAGAAACACGAAAATCCTATATTTCATAAAGATAGGTGCTTACCTCGAACTGTTAGAAGCTGCTCAACTTTTATCATCCCATGCTCAATCTAAATTATGATGACCTCACGACTGTTTCTCCAGGTAAAGCCAAAGAGAGTATATGTCCTCTCGAAGCTACTTTTGATACTGCACCCCCTCAAAGCAATTTTCGGTTCCAGTCTACCGTTGGACAACACACTCCCGGCTCCGTAGCTGATATTCATCAAGCCATCTGCAATCTAAATTATGATGACCTCACGACTGTTTCTCCAGGTAAAGCCAAAGAGGGTATATGTCCTCTCGAAGCTACTTTTGATACTGCACCCCCTCAAAGTAATTTTCGGTTCCAGTCTTCTGTTGGACAACACACTCCCGGCTCCGTTACTGATATTCATCAAACCATCTGCAATCTAAATTATGATGACCTCACGATTGTATCTCCATGTAAAGCCAAAGAGGGTATATGTTCTCTCGAAGCTACCCTTGATACTGCAACCCCTCAAAGTAATTTTCGGTTCCAGTCTACCGTTGGACAACATACTTCCGACTCCGTAGCTGACTTCCACCTAGCTATCCGTGACTCAAATTATGAAGACACCACGACTGTTTCTCCAGGTGAATGCCAGGAATGTATATGTTCCTCCGAAGCTAGACATACAGATACTGCCTCCCTTCAAATGAATTCCCGTTCCCAGCTCAGAATATACTACCAAAACGTGAGAGGACTACGCACAAAGATCGATGAGCTGTTCGTAGCTGTAACCGACGCAGAGCACGACGTCATTATCCTGACAGAAACATGGCTGAACGACGAAATCAATTCCCTGCAGCTGTTTGGACCTAGATATACGGTATATCGTAACGATCGTGACCCAGTCGTTTCTGGTAAAAAAGGGGCGGGGGTGTACTTATAGCTGTTTCTAATCGGTTAGCGTCTAAACAAAAAAGTTTTATCAATAACGGCGTAGAACAACTCTGGGTAAACCTTAATAGCCATGGTATTAACACATGTGTGAGCGTCGTATACCTCCCTCCGGACTCCGCAGATAACATAAACGTTATTCAGAACCATATTCAATCCGCACTTGACATTGCTAATTCGCTAGAACCCCAAGCTTCTCATTTGTTATTTGGAGATTACAACCAGCCTGGTCTTGTATGGAAAACGACTTCTTTCGGTTATGCTTACGCCGACCATTCCGACTCATCTCTTTCGAGATCTAGCGTTGCTTTACTAGACGGGATGTCATTACTCAACATGCTGCAAATGTGTACCATCACGAACAGACTAAATCGCACGTTACATCTTCTGTTTGTAAATGAAGATGCACACAAGAACTGTCATGTCTATCGTGCAGATGAGCCACTCGTTAAAATAGATTCGCATCACTCTCCCCTCTTAGTTGAGCAGACCTGTCCTGGACAGGTTATTTTTGACGAGATTCTTGACGATTTGAAGTATAACTTTTCAAAAACCGATTTTCCTGGACTCAACAACTCACTGCAAACGATTGACTGGGTGACTTTGCTCAATAACGCAACCGATGTAAATGACGCAGTAGAAGAGTTCTCATCGATCCTGACCCAACTGTTTGAAATATATGTCCCAGCCCCGCGTCCTAAACCAAAACCACTTTGGTCCAATCGACGTCTCCGAGAACTTAAACGAATGAGGGCAGCCGCGCTTCGGCACTACACTAACCGACGAAATCCCAATACAAAGCGGGAATTCATATATGCTAGCAACAATTACAAAGCTTATAACCGCTTCCTATACTCTCGGCATGTATTACAAACGCAATCTGACCTTGAGCGAAATCCGAAACGTTTCTGGTCTTTTGTAAATGAGAAGCGTAAAGAGAGTGGACTTCCTTCTAGTATGACTCTGGCAAATGAAACTTCTAGCACGACTCGCGGCATCTGTAACCTGTTTGCAAAACATTTTTCGAGTGCATTTGAAACAGTTCCGACTACTCCAGAACAGGTCGAAATCGGACTACGAGATGTTCCCAGGGGTGTGATGGACCTAGGTAACATCCATTTTACGGAGGAAGACATTGTTGCTGCTACTGATAAATTGAAATCTTCGACTTCGGCTGGTCCTGATGGGATTCCTGCCATTATTTTAAAAAGATGTGCGAGTGCCCTTTCCGCTCCCCTAAAGCTGATTTTTAATCTATCTTTGTCGCAAGGGACGTTTCCTCTTTGTTGGAAAAAATCGGTCATGTTTCCTGTTTTAAAAAAAGGTGATAAGCAGGACATAGCAAATTATCGGGGCATAACCTCTCTCTGTGCGGGGTCCAAGTTATTTGAAATTCTAGTAAGCAATGTATTGTTCCGGGAAGCCAAAACATATATATCAACAGATCAACACGGGTTCTTCCCAGGTAGATCAACATCCACGAATTTAGCACAATTCACTTCACACTGTATTAAAAGTTTTGAATGCGGAGCACAAGTGGATACTATTTATACAGATCTCAAAGCAGCATTCGATCGTGTTGATCACTCGCTCCTACTGGCGAAGATAGAAAGATTGGGTGCCTCACTCAACTTCACCAAGTGGCTTAAATCATACCTTGTAGGTCGTACCTTATCTGTCAAACTAGGAAATGTTGAGTCACATAACTTTATAAATTTATCAGGTGTGCCCCAGGGTAGTAATCTTGGACCCTTGCTGTTCTCCTTGTTCTTCAATGACGTTTGTAATGTCCTTCCACCAGGATGCAAACTTATCTATGCAGATGACCTTAAACTGTTTCTTATTGTACGATCTGAATTGGACTGCATTGAACTATAGCGACAACTAGATGAATTTTCTAACTGGTGCACTCGAAATCGGTTGACTATCAGTGTATCCAAATGCTCAGTAATTTCTTTCACGCGCAGAAAAAATCCAATTTTGTGGTGTTATACTATCTCAGGGAAACTACTGGATAGAGTGTCAGTTGTCAGGGACCTTGGTGTACAGCTGGATTCTAAATTGACGTTTAGAGATCACTATTCCCACATCATTGCGAAAGCCAATCGGAACCTTGGTTTTATCATTAGAATAGCCAAAGAGTTTACTGACCCATACTGTCTGAGAGCACTGTACTTCTCTCTTGTACGCTCCATCCTGGAAGCTTCAGCTATCATTTGGTGCCCGTACACAAACGTCTGGATTACCAGAATTGAATCTATACAAGCTAGGTTTCTCCGATATGCCCTTAAAACCCTGCCATGGCGCAACCCGATAGAGTTGCCACCTTACATTGAACGCTGTCGTCTGCTCGACATGGACCCTCTTTCAAAAAGGCGAAATATATCCAGAGCCGTGTTTGTAGGGAAAGTTCTAACTGGTGAAATAGATGCCCCAAATATACTTTCTCAGATTAATGTAAATGTGCCCGCTAGAAGTATAAGATCGTGGAATTTTTTAAGACTTGACTATCAAAGTACTGATTATGGACAGAATGAACCCATAAGGGCGATGTGTAGCGTATTTAATAATGTTTATGAATGTTTTGACTTCTCTGTATCAAGTGACGTTTTTAAAAATAGGCTTAAACGGCTAACTTAGTGCATAAGATGTGATTTAGATAGTGATTTTGATTTGTTAGATGTATTATTAGTAACACATTGTAATGTAATGTAATGTTATGTAATGTAATGTGTAGTATTGTTTAATATGTATATGTGAAAAGATAATGAGGTTTTTACGCGCATTTGGAGGTTGTTTGATGGACTCCAAATGGGCTTTTCCTCATTCTATATTCTATATTTCATGTAGACCATGTAGGTCAGATGAAAAATAAATAAATAAATAAATAAATAAATAAATAAATAAATAAATAAATACAATTCTCCTAGAATATTTACAATAGTTCACTTTCGTGGAAACCGTGGCAAAAGACAGCCTGAATTGATAAGTTTTATTAGTTTTGAATAATATTGCACCATAGCGAAGATATATGAGAAGCATTTTTCCGATGTCAACGTAAACTGTCCCTGGCAGCACTGCTCCATCGGAATCCAATCAGACTAATTGCAATAACTTCAGTTCTAGAGCTGATCCTTGTAACTGTTAATGCTAGTCGCAATATTAGCCTTACTTTTTTTTTTGAGGAAATCTTGCCTCAATTAAAAAGCTATAGCTGTTTAAAAACGTTGTTGTCCACAAACAACATGGGCATGAATGGGTTAATAAAAAAATACTGAATTCATTCAAAATAAAAAAAAAATTTAACTACATGACTGGAAAAATTCTCATTTTTTATTGAACACCCGTTACAAAGCTTCGTCACCGATTTGCTTGTCGGGATTTTTGCATAAAAAAATTACACAATGTTATTGAAATGATGCAGTATAATATATAAAAGTTTCGATTCGCTTCACCCATCATTCTAAAATAATGGCAAAAAACTGATATTTTTTATGCTGAAACCCTTAACCCCCCTCCAAACCTATACTACACTGGACTAGTCAGGCGATTTTGAACGGAAAACTTCGTAAACAGCCAAACATAGCATCTCCCAAATTCACCGGAAAAATATTCCCCATCCGAGCTTTGATTGCAGTAATTACCGGGGAAGATTAAACTCCTACAGGGCTACCATTAACCGGAAACACTTGATTATTTTCATATACGTACAATTTACACTCCACACCGCTACCATGACTCCGCTCATCTTTAGCTTCATCTGCTGAACCTCCCTCGGATGCTGTTTTCTGTACTGCCGGCTATCCCTCTCACCTCCGCCGTGCCACCAGATAGTCGCCCTCCTTTGCCAGTCAGCATTACAAGCGAAGCTTGGTCAGCAAGCAGAGTTCATGGGGAGTTCACTGAGTGCGAAAATTGAACACTTTAAAGGCATTTTCCTACCCCACACGGGAAGAGTGGTGCGCAGTGCACGCGGAAAACGAACGCTTCTAAACCAATTATGCGCCTCCGGGCGGTAAAGTTTGCCCACGATCGGAATGGTGCCGAACGGTTGTGTTGCTTCGTGTTCAAGGGAAAGTGTTATTGACCGTGAAACAAAAAGTTTCACCGTCTTACGCCCGTCCGTGTGGGCGGGAGGGGGGTGGGTGCTTTTCAGCACTACGAGCGACGCTGTATATGTTGCACAACAACGAAGGATAGAGTTTCGGCCCTGGCTTTGTTGATTCTTGGGATCAGTTTAATGGCGAAATGCGAGCACCGTGCCGGTTGCTGCTGCGTGTGCCATTGAGGTTATGAATATTTACGGTGGAAAAGTTGCATTTGATGTGGATTCTGCGAACAAACAACCGAGCTGGCGGTAAATATTGCGTGTGGCTTTGTGCTGAAAAAGGAAACCTGACTCCGTGCTGTGGCTACAGGGATTTCAGCTTTGGAAAATTGTGTATGTCATCACTTGGTAACGGTCCCGTCGAAGCAGGAGGAGGCAGATAATTTTGCAAGTCATGACGATGGGAAGTCGACCGGGATAAATATGCCAACACATTAACGCGTTATCTACACATTGTATACTGTAATATTTTTAGGGATATGTATTTCTGTTCTATCGCAGTAATAGGTATCGCATAAGATAAATCTGGTGTCAACGTGTTACATTGGAATTTGTGGATCATCGGAGCGTCAATGCAAGTCACGTCATTTTTGAAAACAGCCACTATTGTTCATTTTTTTTTTAATTTTTAGGGAATTGTCATTTTTCCTTATTCCATTAATACTGCGTAGTTAATCTGTTTGACAAGTGCACAAGGTGACAGCAATCAGAACAGGGGAGACAATAGTTTTATTTTCGAATAAATCAGGATATATTTCAGAGAGCCGATTTAATTCTTTTATAAGTTAGATGACAAATTTGACTGTTTGCTAATTTATTAGTTTGCAGACGTAGAGCATAAAACCAATAAAATGATGAAAATAAAACCATTAAATTAAAAAAAATCAAATTAAAAAACTTAAGAATACGTCAGACAGCCTCAATTGACCCCCTCCGACACATGTTTGGCCTTACCTAGCAGTAACGCGGGTGGCTGCGTGAAAGCACAGACATACAAGCTAGAACAAAGCTTTTCGAAAAGTTTGTGTAAACATTTAAATGAAAATACGTTGAAAATCATCATCATCGCGCACAGGTTTGCACGCGTGAATCACCATTGCATCCAAGTTTGTAAGCAAAGCCCGTATATTGATTACTGGTCAATCGTAGCACCGACTAGCGGCAAGTTGCTACTTGCGAATGACATTTCAAAACGACAGTTTTATTTCTTACACAGTTTGAAAACTTTACTTGTAGGTCAGTTCTCAGTGGTGAAAGCTACCGTGAACACCTTGAAGCAACATCTGATTTTACTCCAAATGTTTTGGAGATCCATCGAGCCTAGTTTGCATACCTTACACCGATAAAATAAATTCGTAAATAGTACTAAAATAACTATACAATGCATGAATTCATTTGTCGTTTTCTGCAATGAAACATTTTCGTGCATTGTAAATAATTGGTTTCGTTCATTTCACTCCTTAAATACATGGCGACTTGATAAATGAAAATTTTCATAAAATGAGATATTTAGTGTAGGTTACATGACATTTATCGTCGTTATTTATGCATTCGATTCTATTTGTTCGGAAAGGACGGATTGGATAAATTAAGGTACAATTAACTTACCGACGCACGTGAATCGTCCATTCTCTGTCAGCATAGCATGATGAAACTCTAGCAGAATGAAATTGTCGTAAATAGTAAATAAATATCTTTTGCTGCATTTAGACGAGTTATAGTGTTTAATTGCATGTTACATGTGTCCTTTTCTTCTACTTTCTTAGTATGTTTTTGTTGTACTTCTACTAGTCATGTATACCAAAATAGTATTGGTCACTTCTAATCAACCTCATTGCATCTTTTTTTCTCTTTTATTACTGTATCTTTATACTATACTCTATCTATACTCGTAGAGGTACAAACGTACAAACGCTCGTGACCTTCGCGATAACACAAGCCTGGTCACAAACGCGACCAAGCAATTACAATAATCTACACATACTTACACCCGCGAATTCGCCAACATTAAAACACCCCGGTGGTTAAATAAACGTTGTTGCAGCTATAGACATACAACCACGGTCTCAAGCATTAACCCACCACTTGCGCGATAATTAACGGTCACGTCCAGAAGCCTAACCTCGGTCCTAGTAGCCTAGACTCATGCCTTCAGTTGGACCAATAAAAAAATTGCGCTCATATTCACTAGACAACACGTTCCATGGCAACATGACCGGAAACTCTTGTGATATGGAAGAACTCACTCACTCTGAGCCGTACATCAAAAATTAAGTATTAGATTCACGTTCCGCGCACGATAACCCAAGAACACAGGCGAATATGCGAAAGGCACACGATTATAAAATAGGATTAATACACGCGAAGTTACATACACTTAGCACACGCGATACACAAACGCACAAGCGATCGAACACGTTATCGTACAAATGCTCGAGCCCTTCGCCATGATACACGCGCTCGCGAAATCGTACCGCCCGTACATATCGGAACCGTACAGTGAATATCACTTTCACAATCACGACCTAAAGCAGTGTTTTTAGTGGGCGCCATTGCCTGTCTCGTCTGCAATTGTAGTGAGTGATACTGACGAGGAGCCCTTCCGAGAACCTAGCTCTACAGCTCCAGTAGGACAACTCTCGAAAAAAATGTGAACTACAGTGAATACCCGTCTGATGGCCTCTATCAGGCTTCTTAAAACACAAGAGAAAGGCAATCTGTTATACGACAGGCGAAAAGTTCATTCAATCGAAACTGAATGAACGCGTCCGATCAGTCGGGGCTATGGTAACATTTGTATTCATTTAGTACATCATTTGCTAATGAAGTGATGTTCACCGTCGCTTTCAAATGATTTGCAGTTGAAATCCAACCTACTTAGATTGATCTTGACGAATTTCGCGCCAACTCGGACAAATGTTGGCAGCACCCTCTCAGCTGTACATGAGAAGCTAGTCACGAAAAGGTACTTTGCATACTTTGTTTTTCCAAATATGATCTAGACTGTCTGTTCAAAAGGGTCAAACGTTTTTTATCATTTTTTTTTTTCAATTGTCTAAAACTGACAAATCCTACAAAAAAGGTTGTAGGAGTAATTTTCACAAAAGTCAATCAATTTTTTGAAAAAAATATTAAAAAAATTATTCATTAACTCCTACACTGAAAAAAATTGATTTTAAAAATTTAAAGCCGATTTTCAAAAAAAAACATCTTTCATTTGAATGAAATTTTGGTCCAAGATAGGTAATTATGTTCCCTACCTACCGTCAAAAAATTCAAGTTGGGCACTTTCAAGGAAAAAAAGTTAATCAAAAAAAAACTTTCCATGCCCAAATTTTTTTTCAGCGTATTTTTATCGAAAACTAAACCAATGAAAGTCATAATGCAAAAAGTATCACTAAAGAATTTGGTATTCGTTTGGCATATTACCCTGGTAACCTGTACTATACCTGCATCAATACTTATTTTAACAAATAACAGTACTATAAAACTAAGGCCTTCAAACAGTCTAGTAACAAAAGTTGTGAAGAGCAGTCCTAGTAAAATTATCATTATGGATCAATTTTATAAATCAACGTTAAACAGTATCAAGTGCTGTGCAAAAATAAACAATCTGAAGTGTAATCGTAATAATTTACGTCCGGATGTCGCCATCTTGGATTTCAACATGGGGTCAGACATAAATTTTTCGCAGCTACTCGTCAAGACCATTCCAAAAATACCCAGTCAGTCTAGATTCTAGACGGTGAACTCTGGACTCTGCACTCTACACGCTGGATTCTGTGCAACCGGGTTCTGGCCTCGATATTCTGTGATATGGACTCTGGACACTGAACTATGGTCTCTGGGGTCTTTATTCTGGACTCTAGAATCCGAACTCTAGACTCTAGGCACTGAAGTCTGGACTCTGAACTCTGAAATCTGCACTCGGGACTCTGGATTCTGGACTCTTGGCTCTCCCCTCGGGACTCTGGATTCTGAGTTCTGGTTTCTGGACTATGAACACTGAACTTTAGATTCTGGACTCTTCACTCTTATCGCTGGATGATGAACTGTTGACGCTGGACTCGAATTTCTGTACTATGCACTCTGGACTCTGAACCATACGCTCTGGTATCTGGGGTCTTGATCCTTACCTCTGGAATCTGAACTCTAGCCTCTGGACTCTGAACTTTAGGCTCTGTACTCTGGTCTCTGTATTCTGGATTGTGGTCTCTCTCCTCGGGACTCTGGATTCTGGTATCTGGTCTTTGTGCTCTGGACTCTGGGCTCTGAACTCGGGACACTGGGCTCAGTATTTTGGGCTGAGGGCTCTGGTCTCTGGACTCTGAACACTGGTCTCAGGATTCTCGTCTCTGGACTCTAAGCTCAAGATTCTGGACTTCGAACTCAGGATGCTGCACTCTTCACGCTGGGCTCTGGACTCGGGACTTTCGTCTCGGGATTCTGTGTTATGGACTCTGGATTCTCGCCTCTGGGTTCTGGGCTCCGTGCTCTGGAGTCTGGCCACAGTAATTTGGGTTGAGAACTCTGTGCTCTGGACTCTGGACCCAGGATTCCCGACTCTGTTCTCTGCACTCTGAACTCTGCATTCTTAACTCTGGATTCTGAGCTCTCGCCTCAAGGTTCTGTGTTATGGACTCTGGACTGTAGTCTGTGGACTCTAAGCTATGGGCTCTAGGTCTTGATTCTGGACTTTGGACTCTGTACTGTGGACTCTAAACTCGGGACTCTGGATTCTGGACTCCGGACTCTGGGCTCTCTTCTCGGGACTCTGGGTTCTGGTCGCGGGCTATGGAATCTAAACTCGAATGTGAACTCTGGATTCTGAGCTTTGGAATCTGGACTCTAAACTCTGGTCTCACTATTTGGGTTAGGGGCTCTGAGTTTTGGGCTCTGTGCTCTTGATTATGTGCTGAGGACTCTGGGCGTTGCGTTGCGTTGCGTTACGTTGTGACGATGATTTTGGCGGATTGCACACTGACTTCATCATGTTTGACTGCTGATTATCTAATAAGAGTTGCTTAGAAAATGGTAAGTAGGAATTCATACCAATCCGACCCATATTAAAACCTCAACAGCATGATAGCCATCATTATCGGCCGCCCCCATCTCCATCGTTCACGGAGAAGGATAAAGGATAAGGTAGATAGGAAGTGTTGATGCTCCACCTACTTAACGAAAGGACGACGATTCATCAGACTTCCATAGGTGTCGCGGAGTTGGTAGTTTGGAAGGGTATCAGGTCTAGCATTCGCTCCAAGCAAGTGATGCGACCTGTAAGGCATATTTTATTAGGTAGTTGTTTAGTTAGTCTTCGAGTGCACGATCACTCGAAAAAGAGAAGATCTTGTTTAGTTTTTGGTTCTTTTTAAACTCTGGGCAGCCGGCTACCGAGAGTATACTATGTTCCCTAAACAAAAGCAATTTGAACTCCACACAGCTGACTGTGGAAGTATTGCCTAGAAAAACTAATCTTATCTGCGTAATGGGCCGGATCACTATTTATTGCAACAGTATTTGGACAGAATCGCTACTTCTTCTCTACGATATATTTATTGGCTTGAAAACTACCGAGTGATAACACATTATACAGGCAAGAATAGCGCGAGATGTTATAAATCAAGGAAAGTATTTCTTATTTTCCACATCGGATTGTTTGTGGAATACAATTATACGAGCGATAATAACGAACACTGAAGGGAAATACAAAGGATTGTTAACCTGATGCACGGGCTTGTTAGCAATAACGGAGCTTGAAATTAGATTCATAAAAACAGACGCGGCGAATTTTCAATACGTATTGACCCGTGATCATAGATACTAGTCAGATTAGTCGTATTGGGGCTAATTTCCGATCAACTATTCATTTTTACGGCAATGTTTTCTCGACTAGATCTGTTCGCACACTCTCACTCTGCTACTATCGGCAGAAGGCTGATAGCACCCAGTCGTCGCCGGTCTAAGGACCAAATGTCATCAATAGACTTAGACTCGCGTGGAGGCATGAGATAGGAAACTTGTGAGAATTTTGTTATCCCACCGTTTGACGACCAGGACTCTGGGCTCAGCATTTTGGGATAAGATCTCTAGACTCTGGTTTCTGGTCTCTGGACTCTAGGTTTTGGACTCTGGTCTCTGACATCTGAGCTCTGAACTCTGGGCTCTGAACTCTGCATTTGGATCTCTGGATTCTGGACTGTGGGCTCTGTCTTCGGAACTCTAGGTTCTGATCGCTGCGCTATGGACTCTGGACTCTGCATTCTTGACACTGAACTCTGGATCCTGGACTCTAGACTCGCTTCAGTATTTTGGGTTAAGCACTCGCGACTCTGGATTCTGGTCTCTCTCCTCGTGATTCTGGACTCTATGGAATTTGGAATCTGGGTTCTCCTCGGGATTCTGGATTCTGGTCTGTGGGCTATGGACCCTGAATAAAAGTACACTGAAAAAAATTCAGTTTGGATAAGATAAGTTTTTTTTCAAATAACTTTTTTTTGTTGAATGTGCCCAACTTGAATTTTTGACGGTAGGTAGAAAACATAATTACCTATCTTGGGACAAAATTTCATCCAAATCAAAATGGGGATTTTTTGTAAATCGACTTTAAATTTTTTTCAGTGTAGGAGTCGATGAAGAGTTTTTTCAATACTTTCATTCAAAAATTTGACTAATTTTGTGAAAATCACTCCTACAACATATTTTTTGTAGGATTTGCCATTTTGAAAAAAATGATAAATAAAAGTTTGACCTTTTTCGAAAGACAGTCGAGATCATTTTTGGAAAAACAAAGTATGCAAAATAGCTTTTTGTGACAAAGTCAGAAAGTTTCATTAAAATCTGAGAGATTGCTACCAACTCTGAATACGATTTAGCGCGAAATTCGTTTCCTATCAAATGAAAAGATACCAGTCAAATGAGATTCGGGTAAACAGTCGAAATCGTTCAAGGTTCCCCGTTTAATGACGATTGAAGCCATTTTGAAGTCCAAGTTGACGGTAATATGGATATCATTTGAAAAGTCGTAGTCAGTAGAGGGCGAAAATTCCTGATCGAGGCCATTTTGAAATTAAAGATTGCGGTTTCTGGTTACCACAAAGCAGTGAAAACTACCATCAATATGGGTATCAATTGAAAGGGGCTGGTCAGGGGATGATGAAAATGTATGATTAAGGGCATTTTGAAATCCAAGATGACGGCTTCCGGCAACCACGAAGCAGTGAAAAACATAATTAAAAGGGTTTCATTTAAGCGGTGGTGGTCAGTAGATGACTAAAACTAACGGTCGAGGCCATTGTTCAATTCAAGATTGAAGCTTCCGGTTACCACAAAACAGCTAGAACTAGCATAAATATTAGTATCATTTGAAAAGGGCTAGTTGGCAGATGACAAAAATTGACGACTAAGACCATTTTGAAAACCAAGATGGCGGCTTCTGGTGACCACAAAACAGTTTAAAAACACTATCAATTTGAAAGGTTGTGGTCAGTAGATGACGAAAATTGATGAATGAAGCCATTTCGAAATTCAAGATTGCGGTTTTTGATTACCAGAAAACAGTGAAAACTACCCTCAATATGGGTATGAGTAGATGCAGCAAAGGGGGTTTTCTTGTAAAGGAGAAGAAAGAGGATGACGGAAATCGATGTTTAGTGTCATTTTGAATGTGAAGATGACGATTCCTGGTTATAGACTTCAATTGCTAACCTCTCCCTTATAAAAGCATCTAAGTGTTGTGTGGTTATCAAAATTCGCGAATTTAGATTTCATAATGGTCGGACTCATCACTTTCTGTCATCTACTCAAGATCCCCTTTCAAATAACACCCATAACGACCTTAATTAAAATAGTGATGAACCGTATTCAGTAGCACTGATTTCGGTAGACTTTCAATCTGATTTTATTATACTAATGAATTCGACCTAATAAAGCAACGAAATATATCAACTTTTTAAAATTGGTGTGAATATGACAGTTACTTGGAGTCCAAAGAGTAGATCGGGGTTTTATATGGATCATCGATAAACTACGAAATTTAAATATGGGGTGTTATTAAGGATTTTTGTCAAAATTGCGGTGGTGTTTTACAGGTACCAGAAGTTGCTTGAATTTCAAAGTAGTCTCTATTACCGATTTCCTTTAGCTATTAACCAATGCCTTTTAATTGACACCCGTGTTGATGATTTTAGAGTTCTCTAGTTACCGGAAGCTCTCCTCTTGGATGTCAAAATGGAGAAAATCAATCACTTTCGCCATGTACTGACCATTCCCTTTAAAATGGCACCGATACTTTTTACTCTTTCGTGGTACCGGTAAACCGCCATACTGGATTTAAAAATGGTGTTAATCATCAATTTCCTTCATCTACTGACCACCACCATTGAAATAAAACCTACGTTGATGATAATTTTATTTTTTCTGGCAGCCAACTTGGATTTCAAAATAAAGTCATCTATTTCCGTCATCTGCTGACAACTTTTTTTCAAATGACACCCATATTGTTGTATGTTTTCAAAGTGCTGCGGTAATTGGAAGTTTTATTTCAAAATGTCTATGCAAAAAAAAATTCAAAAAGAACTTTTTTTAATTGAACAAAATGTTTTGCCTTTCTCATATAAAGAAAGGCTATGCAATCACTGTAAAAATCGACTTTTTAACCGAGGCCCGGAGGGCCGAGTGTCATACACCATTCGATTCAGTTCGTCGAGATCGGCAAATGTCTGTGTGTGTGTATGTATGTGTGTGTGTGTGTGTATGTGTGTGTGTCATTTAAACTCACACATTTTTCTCAGAGATGGCTGAACCGATTTTCGCAAACTTAGTTTCATCTGAAAGGTATAACGCTCCCATAAGCTGCTATTGAATTTTTAGTTGATCCGACTTCTGGTTCCGGAGTTACGGGTTGAAGAGTGCGGTCACACAGCAAATTCCCATATAAACTGGTACCACCATGATGTTCAAATGATGTAAAACATATTAAAATTTATGTAAAATTACTCTAGTTTGCGGGTCTGGATCACTAATGATCAATCAAAGCAGTTTTGACCACATTGGCCACCTATGACGGATCATGACGCCCCCGGGGAACCCGCCAAGTTCCTAAGCTAATATCACACCCATTCCCCAACGAATTCTCTACCGATTTTCATAAACTTGATTTCAAATGAAAGATACAGTAATACCATTGACTGCTGCTGAATTTCATTCGGTTCTGACTCTTGCTTCCGGAGTTACAGGGGTGTTAGTAAGGATACACTGGAATTTCCCATATAAATCGGTACAATCGTAATACCTCAGAGGCTTAAAACTATTGAAATGGTCACCAAATAACTTCTAATCGCAGATCTAGATCACTGATTGCCAATCAAACATTCTTTGAATATATTGTCCACTATCGACGATTCCGGAAGTCCGGAATTCCGGGCATATTTCACAATTAAAGTCACATCGGTTCTTCGGTGATGACTGAACCGATTTTCTCAAACCAAGTCTCAAATGGAAGGCAAAATATGCAGTTGAGTATTGCGTCGCCGCACAACCCCCCACCCCCCTCCCCGCCTTGCCCATACACCTCCCTCCTTCATCACTCCCCTCCCCTTGGACCACCCTCACGCCCGCATTTCCTTCATCGTATAACGAAATAAGATGAAGTTCGCCAATATATATGTGTGTATGTATGTATGTGTGTAATATGTATGTATGTATGTATGTATGTATGTGTGTATGTATGTGTGCATGTATGTGTGCTTTTTTTTTTACAATGGAGAAGACCTTTATGTCCTAGCCCAGTACACGTGCTATTGGTAGGGTCCAATCTACCGCACGGGGTGCACTGGGGGCGTGTCGGACTCGAATGGTGACCAGCCATTAATACCGACTAAACTCCATTGGGCTCCGCCATCATTCCTCCCAGGAACTACCTCTCGGTATTACTTCTGGGGGGATGGCTGTACTAAGTGTACTCATTCACTCTCACTCGCGCGATCATACATCCTGTATGAGGCTTACTTGGGTGCTCTCTCAATCGCACTTTGATTCACTCTCAAACACTCCCACATGAGGCTGACTTTTGTGCTCACCTTTTACGTTCCATGCGAGGCTGACTTGTGTGCTCACCTTACTCATTCCTTGCTAGGCTTACTTTTGTGCTCGCCCTACCCATACCATGTGAGGCTGACTTGGGTGCTCACCCTATCACCTGATTCACTCTCAATCGTGCCACTCTATTGTACCTTTGTCACTCCCTCTGGCATCCCATGTGGGACATTTTTCTTAGGCCCCACTTCTGACATACCATGCGAGGCTGACTTTTGTGCTCACCTTTTTCATTCCTTGCTAGGCTGACTTTTGTGCTAGCCTCTACCAACCTGTGAGGCTGACTTTTATGCTCACCCTTAACATGCAGTGTGAGACTGACTTGGATGCTCACCCTTTCACTCCTCTGCCACGCCATGAGGCATCGATAGCTAAGTTCCAACATACTACGCTACGACCCTCCCGTCTTGGCATGAGGCAGTCCACTTATACGCCTATACACTCACTCTTCTGTCTTGCTTCGGGGTGGCTGGGTTTACCCCTTACGCGGTTGCCATTCGCTGCGCCAACCTACCTCGGCATGAACAGACCATTCACACTCTTATTTTGCGCTTGGCCTTTTTCGCTCCAGCTAACCAATCACTAGTTAGCCGTGCCCGTCGTCTGTTGCTCGGTTCGCCAGATTACCTGTAGCCTACTGGCAATCTGGATGGTAGCAGCCGAGACTGCGTTCCACTTCTCCACCGATTGACACATCCGCTGAATAAGGGTATCAGGGGTTGTGTCCCAGCCACAGACGTCAAGCATTGCTCTTCTTTCGACGTCGAACCGATGACATACGAACAGTATGTGTTCGGCAGTTTCATCTACACCTGGGCAGTCCGGGCAGACTGAGACCTCCGCGTGCCCGAACCTGTGGAGGTACTGACGGAAACAGCCATGGCCTGACAGGAATTGTGTCAGGTGGAAGTGAACTTCCCCATGGGGTCTTCCCACCCAGCTCGATATGCTAGGTATCAGCCGGTGGGTCCACCTACCTTTCGAGGAGTTGTCCCACTCACGCTGCCATCTGGCGACCGAGGTCACCCTGGTGCGCTCGCGGGCTCCCCTATTTCCACGTAGCTCAAAGCACTCCTCATCTTCCCGAATGACCAGCCCGACTGGCATCATGCTCGCTATCACGCAGGATGCATCGTGTGATACCGTGCGGTAGGCAGATATCACTCTGAGGCACATCACGCGGTAGGTGCTCTCCAGTTTCTGTAGGTAACTGGTTACCCTCAGTGCTCTTGACCATGACGGGCCGCCGTACCTGAGGATAGATACGGCAACGCCTGCCAGTAACCTACGTCTACTGGCGCACACCTTTGAGCTGTTGGACATCATTCTCGATAGTGCCGCAACAGCAGTCGACGCTCTCTTGCACGTATAGTCGACATGGCTGCCGAAGGTCAGCTTGTCGTCTATAATGACTCCGAGAGACTTCAGACTTCGCTGTGAAGTGATCGCGACTTCTCCCACATGGATAACTGCATGTTGTGCCGACTTGCGGTTGTTGACGATAACTACCTCCGTCTTATGATGAGCGAGCTCCAGGCCTCTCGCGCTCATCCATTCCTCCACCGTGCTAATCGCGTGTTCTGCGGTTAGTTCTACCTCAGGAATTGACTCCCCGTAGACCTCCAAGGTTACGTCGTCGGCAAAGCCGACGATCTTGACCCCAGGAGGGAACTTCAGTCTCAGAACCCCGTCATACATGAGGTTCCATAGCACCGGGCCTAGGATCGAGCCCTGCGGGACTCCGGCGGTAATCGGAACCCTTTTCTGACCGGCATCGGTCTCATATATCAGTACGCGGTTTTGGAAGTAACTTTCCAGGATCCGGTACAGACCCACCGGTAGGCTAAGCCGGTGTAACGAGAGCGCGATGGCATCCCAGCTTGCGCTGTTGAATGCGTTCTTCACGTCAAGTGTCACTAATGCACAGTATCGAATACCTCGCCTTTTTCGTTGGATCGCTATCTCGGCAGTATTTATCACTGAGTTGAGAGCGTCCACTGTGGACTTACCCTTCCGAAAGCCAAACTGGTTGCTTGACAGACCGTCCGTACCTTCCGCGTACGGGGTGAGCTTGTTGAGGATGATCCTCTCAAGCAGTTTGCCAGTCGTGTCTATCAGACAGATTGGTCTGTACGCCGATGGGTCGCCTGGCGGCTTCCCGGGCTTCGGCAACAGCACCAGTTTCTGCCTTTTCCATCTATCGGGGAAACGGCACTCGTCAAGGCATCTCTGCATAGCTAGCCTGAACATGTTCGGGTTCGCTATGATCGCTGCCTTGAGAGCGTTGTTTGGAACTCCATCCGGCCCTGGAGCTTTGTTCATTGCTAGGGATATAGCCACTGCGAATAGTTCTTCAGTCGTCACTGGAGCCACCATTTCGACCGTGCCCGCACTGTCTCGTTGTGCAGGTGGCCAGGGGCTTGTGGCTCGAGACGGGAAGAGTACTTCGATAATCGTTGCCAACCGATCCGGAGACCGTTCTGGGGGTGAGGAGCCCCCTTTGGTCTTGGCCATCACAATCCGGTAGGCGTCACCCCACGGATTCGCGTTGGCACTCTCACACAGGTTGTCGAAACACGCTCTCTTGCTGCTTTTAATAGCCTTGTTAAGGGCTAATTTCGCAGCTCGAAACACTTCACGGCGGTTCTCTCTTGCATCCTCGGTGCGAGCTCTTTGCATCCTACGTCTAGCTCTGAGACAGGCTGACCGTAGAGCTGCAATCTCGGCACTCCACCAGTATACCGGGCATCTACCGTTTCTTGGCAGTGTTTTTCTCGGCATAGTGGCGTCGCACGCGCGTGATAGAACAGCTACCAGCGCATCCCCGCTTAGACTGTCGGTGTTGGCCTCCAGTCCCAGGGCCGCGGTGAAAGATTCGCTGTCGAAGTGATTGGACTTCCACCCGCGTACCTGACAGGGATCTCCCGCCCTCGGATGCTGCACACCATAGTTGATCTTAAAGCGGATTGCTAAATGATCGCTATGGGTGTAGCCTTCGTCTACCCTCCATTCCATGCCTGGAGCCAGACTCGGGCTGGCAAAGGTCAAATCAATCCACGCCTCCACTCCGTTTCTACGGAATGTACTAGCGGAGCCATCATTAGCTAGCACAGTATCGAGTTTCGCAAGCGCTTCCATTAGCGCTTGACCCCTGCTATTTGTACAGCGGCTGCCCCACTCCACTGCCCAAGCGTTAAAGTCTCCCGCTATTACTACCGGTTTCCGGCCCACGAGGTCCGACGAGAGCCTGTCGATCATCTGGTAGAACTGTTCTATTGGCCACCTTGGTGGGGCGCCGCAGCTGCAATAGAACACACCATTGATCTTGGCAATCGCCACACCCTCGGCGGAGGGGTGTATTACCTCTTGAACCGGGAACCTTCCCGTTGTACAGATTGCCACCATTCCAGACCCGTCCGACACCCAATTGCCGTTGCCGGCAGGGATGCTGTACGGGTCTGATAAGAGGGCGACATCTGTCCTCGACTCCGAGACCGACTGCCACAGCAGCTGTTGGGCTGCTGCACAATGGTTAAGATTTAGCTGTGTGACTCTCACGGCTTCTTCTTATTTAACTAGCCGAAGGGACACGAAGGTCCGCCCATAGCATGTTTATGGGCTTGCTTCTTAGCGGTGCAGATAAGGCACTTATATGCCTTAGTGCACCCCCGCTCTTTATGTCCCTCCTCGCCGCAGCGACGACATAGCTTGCTCCTATCTATGCCTTTGCATTCGTATGCTTTGTGGCCGGATTCAAGGCACCGATAGCACCTATCCACTGAAGGCGGCTGGGGTATACTAATAGGGCATACCGACCAGCCGATCTTCAGCTTACCTTTCTCGGTTACCTTTTTGGCATCCGCGTTCAGTAGCCTGAGGTAGGCTACTTGGGTGCCAGAGGGTCCGTCTCTCAATCGCACAGAGGCCCGCTCGATTGTGACGTCGCAGTGCTCCTTGACGGCTGCGACGATGTCTTCTGCGGTCGTGAACTCGTCCAAGTGCTTGCACTGGAGAGTTGTTTCCGCACCTAGCGACCTGATTTGGGCGCCCTCACCAAGGACCTCTTGGGCCAAGGCCTTGTATACTGCACTTGATTGTGCGCCTCGCTTCAGCACCAGGAGCATCTCTCCCGTGTTGGTGCGTCTTACGCTACGCACATCCTGCCCAAGGGCCGAGAGGCTTTCGGCCGCCTTCATCGATTTAAGGACATCGGCGTATTTGTCCTTGTCGGTTTTTAACCACAAGGCTTCGCCTCTGTCCTTGGCCTTTCTCGCAGGCCGCGGTACCTCCGGTTTCGGTGCCGGCTTTTTCTTGGTGACCAGCGTCCAGGGGTTTGAGCCCCCCTGACCCGGTCGTGCCGGGTTGCTGGTACCATCGCTCTCCACAGCGAGGTCACTCTCGCCCTCGCTTACCTCACCCAGGCGGCGTTTGACCTTGACGGTTGCACGCCGAGTGGTGTCGGTTTTGGCACCCTCGCCTGGCGAACTCCTAGGGCGCTTCGCATTCGATGCCGTCTTGCGATTGCCCTTTCCTTTTCCCTTTGAGGGGAACTCGGTCGCCGCTCCGATCGACGTGGCTGCTCCGTAGAAGGTAAAGGCCACTGTCTGTGAACCTCTATCGACCTTCTCTCTTTCCTCCCTATTGGAGGCCACTGTCTGGGTTTCTCTGTCGGGCCTCTCCCGACATTCCACCCTCTCAACATAGGCCTGCTGTTCCTGTCTTGCGACACGAACAGCTTTCCGGAGCTCCAGGAGGCTCAACTTCAACTCCTTGGCTATATTCTGCTTTGCGCTAGCGAAGTCGATTATAGAATCGAGTTGCTTCGCTACTTTGCGCATCGCAGCTATTGGCCCCTCTGATGCATTGGTAGGGTTATTACCTACCGCTGCTGGGGGGTCACTGGTGCTTTCGGATGCAGCACTCATCGCTCCACTACTCTCCCCACGGGGGGGAGACCTCGCCAAACCACCTCTAGCGAAGGGGTTTGGCACCTCCGACTGTTTGTTATTTTTATTTTTGTTCTCCATGTAAGTACCCACGAGTAGCGCGAGAAATATATGTCCGCCACGCCAGAGCTCCGCATTAGCGTGGTAAGGGACGCTTACTGTGGGGGTTGCCCAGGTACCCCACAGGCTCCGTTAACGATCGAGCATCTTTTTCACCACCTCGATCACTCATCCCTCGGCACGGGTCGCTTCACGCCTTGGAATTGGGGTTATGCCCTACCTTGCTTTACGTGGTGATCTCGGCCCGGATCATCACAACCATCCTCCTTTACCAGGGCTTTGGACCTGTAGCTCTGGTTCTCAATAGTTCCATGTACGTATGTTATTACAGACATGCTACTATTGGGATCCGTCATTCGCTAGCGGAGTTGTGTATGTATGTGTGTATGTATGTATGTATGTATGTATGTAAAAAAAAACGTGAATTTAGCGTCCTACTAGTGCGAATTTTGGTGCTAGTTTAGATTTATCGACTAATAGGGCCAAAGTCTGGTGCTAGTTACTGATGAGGACAATTGGAAACGTAAAACTGCCAACTCTTTCGAAATGGCGGCAATCATCAATTTCTATCACCTACCCAGTAAAGCTCAGCCAGAAATGAGCCGGAAGTATTCAGGCTCCAGTGACACAAAGAATCGTCGCTGGAGTCAGAATACGAATTGGAACCAGCCAGCATTCTGGCTCATTTTCCAGCTGAACTTTAGTGGGCACTGACTGCTACTTTTCATATAACACCCATATTGATGATAGTTATCATTGTATTGTGATAACCGGAAGCCGCCATCTTGTTCTTCAAAATGGCATCAATCATCAATTTTCATCATCTACTGACTGCCACCTTCTATGACACGCATATTGATGATTATTATCACTGTTTTGTGATAACCGGAAGCCTCCATCTTGGTTTTAAAAATGACGCCAGTCATCATTTTCCATCATTTACTGACAGCTACCATTCATATTACACCCATAGATCTGTTCCTGGATTTTTACTAACAACCAGTGATTCATCTCCCCTACACGGTCTTTCCAAACATTCTTACTTGATGACACAAATTTGAAAACCGTTGATTCAACTAAATATTGATTATAAAATTTTTCCAAAAACTTGTTTATCCTAAACCTCCCTACGGACGGAACCAATCAGGGAAAGATAAGTTTTCCTCCACGAATTTTACGACACGTATAAGCAATACTCACACGCAGTTACCCACCAAAATATAGAACGAACAAAAAACCACCAGATCCCCGGCGATATAAAAATTAATCGCCGAAACTCTTGAGTTGCGAAGAACAGCTTGACGAAAGTATCCTATACATATCACGAAATAATTGATTGCCTACTTCACAGAATGACAGCCAGTGAATCGACCCGAGAGAAATCTGATCCCTCGGAGGAGTACCAACATCTTCCACTTGTCGAGCACGGCAACAGTGCACGAGTGAGTGAGCAAGTGTGCTAATATTATGACAAAGAAAAACGGATCCTTCGAATGCCGGCAGCGTATTGGTAGGAAAATTGTTCGTGTGACATTGCCGTAAAGTGAAGAAAAATAGAGGTACTATTTCCGCACACCGACTGACGTCTTACTAGTCCACCACCACCACCACCCCCTCAAACCAGTGGTGGTGCAAACGGCAATCAGCAGAAAGATGGAATTGAAGGTATGGGTCGAAGGCATACAGCGCATTGTTTGTGGAGTGACGGAAGTCACCACTTGCCAGGTAAGCTATTATCATTCGCCAGTGCTATTCCATTATTTTTCTCCTTTCCGACCTGTTTATGACGAAAAGGTCACGGGATCATTGTTTTCGCTTTCTGATATGTGCTCTTATTTCTTTCTTTCTTCTACGTTATCTCTCGCCGGGCTTCCTTCCTTCCGTGCGACATCCGCTGCCACCGGAACCGATGCGAAACTAGGACGTGGTTTTTGCCCTAGCACATGCCACTGGGAAAACCGGCCGATTCACACTAATCGAACGGTGGCGCAACAACGAACGGCTTCTGGCCCCGCACGAGAACCCCCTGAAAATCCTGATGAAGTGGGGCGAATACTCGAGTGATGTACAGTTTATACTGCAACGATCCGATCAGAAAAAGGATCCAAGTCAGCAGCAAAACAACAACATTAACAATAATACCAACAGTACTCCTGCCCCGCCAATAACACAGCAACCGTTGCAGCAACGTCACTCGCCCAATCAGCAGCACCCGCAGTCACAGCAGCAAATCCTTCGGCAGCAGCAGCAAAAGCTGCATCAGTTTAACAATAGCAACAACCTGGATGATGTGAAAAACAAGTTGGCGCAGAACAACCTGAAGAACAGTGCCGGCGGAAATGATCCCTACGGGAAGCTACCTGGCAGCCACCCGCAGACGGAATTGATCAGCAGTGCGCTACCTCTGGAACGGGGTAAGGAGACACGGAAAAGCCTCAACTCCGGGTGAGTCGTCATTATTATTTTTTGTAGCCCTATATGTTTCGATTTATAAATCTCAAGGCGGATGCTAAGAAGTCCTGCTCAGCAGTGAGTACGGAAATCGAACGAGTAAAGCATAAATGGGTAATCGGAATGGAATGGGTTCGGCTGTCTATAAGCTGACTATTTATTTCTCAATTTATTACGCTCTGTTACTTCATTCTTGTAACTTCGGTGAACTTTGTTCGCGTTTGAGCTTGTTTGATTAGAAATCAATAGGCTATTTCCGTTCCGTTTCACACACACCAACAGATTCTAGGCTCAATAATCAATAGCCCCTCCGAGAGTGTTCGGACGTGGTAATGAAAACTGATGATTCACCTTTTTCCCATATTTGATTGCATTGGCTCCAAAAAAAACGAAACATGATTGTCTACTTTTGGGTTTTGGCTTTCATGTGAGCAGTCAAGGATGCAGCAACAGTAGTTTCTCACGGAATTTTATGGATGTTTTCCTATGTTACACTCTTCAGTCGGAAATTGAACCACAAACACCAGGTTCCTGCGGGAGTCAGCTTTGATTCTATTATTAAAGCCCTCCCTGTCGGTTTGATGAGCGGGGGCTATACCAGGGGACTTGTTTGCTTAGGTACATTTTAATTGTTTATGTTGGGTCGTGCGCTGCCAGGGGGATTTGAATGAGATTTTTTTTGCTATCCTGGTCCATAACTGCTGAAGTTGGCAGGACTCCGACATCGTAAAGTAATAACGCTAGAGGTGGACATCAGAAATATGACGGTAGGGTAAACGTGACTAAGCGATGGCATGTGTGCATCACATCGGAGGAAATTAACAGCCAGTGAGAAGTATTTAGTTGAAGAGTTGGAGGGTTTGTAAATAGTATATCTCAGATAAACAATTATATACTACAGCGAAGACCCGTTTTTATCAGCCCCCTTAACTAATTTTTGGTTGACAAAATGGAAACAATAACAAAACATATTTGAATATTTCTTTTGAATAAACCGAAGTTGTAATAATGTTCTTCTTCAATCCAAAGACATAACCTTATAACCCTGTATGGTTGACAAAATTGGGTAAAAAACCGATAAAATCGGGGGCTGATAAAAACGAGTCTTCTATGTAATTCTGAAAAAAGCCAACGTCGATTCAATAAATTAAACAATTGGAAAATTAATTTGGAACTGACACACTGTTATGGTGTTTGATCCAACCAAATCAGTTCGCAAAGTTATAGTTTGTCTCTTTTTCCTTATATATTTTTTCCCAATAATGTAACGCCCTTTGGTTGATACTAGTATTTTGTTGAGAACTTCAACACTAATTGTGGATCAATCACAATTATATCTTATTCTAGTACCTCGAATAATCCAAGCCGAACTTTTACCCAGAACTGAAGTATGTTTGAAACTCCAGCAATCTTTCAATGAAAAGAGATGCCATTTAATAACGTTATTCAAATCTTGCTAGGCATTGGAATAAAATAATATTAAATTAGTAATGAAATTTGCGTTTCGACTTCGTCTCATCAGAATCCGACACTAACTTAGTGACAGGACTAAGCTAGCGCCGGATTGATGCTAGCTCCAAAAATGGAGACACCAATTGTGTTCCTGAGCAAACCTCCAGTCAAGCGTGATCTCCTGCAAGAAATTCAATTATGCTGATGAGAACTAGTGAAATCATTGTCACTAAGTTAGTGTCGGATTCTGATGAGACGAAGTCGAAACGCAAATTCCATAACTAATTTAGTTATATGTATTGCGCCCTTAACGCGCAAATATGGTTGTGGAAATATACTCTAATCTAGACTTCTAGACATCAAATCTAGTCTCTACCCGCATATTTGGTGACCATTCCTGTAAAATAACCGCAATGGTATTTGAACCTTAAAAAACCATTCCCTGAAGTTTCCTATTATCATTAACGAAACGATAAACCAACGCTACCGACAATCATATTGACTATTCCATTTATGGTCAGCGCCACTTGTACCATTTGCCGAATAGGTCGTTAAGTAACGTTACCATTCAAAAAAGCCGATTTTCTCGAAAATTTTTAGGGTATATTATAAGGGGAATGGTGATCTTATAATCCATTTTTGCGGTACTACATTATTATTGGATATAACAAGGTACATTAAACATTCTACCATAAACATTTCTTCACCATGCTGTGCGATTAGTATAATCTTACACTATACACAATTCATTTAATGATTTTTTTTACAATATGACAAATCGTTACACAAAACAAACATGGTACCATACCACAAATAGTTTCGATCATTTGGTGTATTGTGACCACAGATAACCATTTCTCGAATAGTACAGTTATAGTTTTCGAGTGACACTATACCATGGGCAAAATGTGATGAGTGTGTATAATAAACTACTTTATCGACACTATCAAATGCGGCAGATGTAAAAAGAACTTTATAAATGTTTTTTTCTGATTCACCCAAGAGCCTCTTCCCCCTCCTTCCTCATCAGTTCGAATAACGTTTTGCCTTTCTCATATAAAGAAAGGCTATGCAATCACTGTAAAAATCGACTTTTTAACCGAGGCCCGGAGGGCCGAGTGTCATACACCATTCGATTCAGTTCGTCGAGATCGGCAAATGTCTGTGTGTGTGTGTGTATGTGTGTGTGTGTCATTTAAACTCACACAATTTTCTCAGAGATGGCTGAACCGATTTTCGCAAACTTAGTTTCATCTGAAAGGTATAACGCTCCCATAAGCTGCTATTGAATTTTTAGTTGATCCGACTTCCGGTTCCGGAGTTACGGGTTGAAGAGTGCGGTCACACAGCAAATTCCCATACAAACTGGTATCACCATGATGTTCAAATGATGTAAAACATATTAAAATTGATGTAACATTACTCTAGTTTGCGGGTCTGGATCACTAATGATCAATCAAAGCAGCTTTGACCACATTGGCCACCTATGACGGTTCATGACGCCCTCGGGGAACCCGCCAAGTTCCTAAGCTAATATCACACCCATTCCCCAACGAATTCTCTACCGATTTTTACAAACTTGATTTCAAGGGGTGTTAGTAAGGATACACTGGAATTTCCCATATAAATCGGTACAATCGTAATACCTCAGAGGTTAAAAACTATTGAAATGGTCACCAAATTACTTCTAATCGCAGATCTAGATCACTGATTGCCAATCAAACATTCTTTGAATATATTGTCCACTATCGACGATTCCGGAAGTCCGGAATTCCGGGCATATTCCACAAATAAAGTCACATTGGTTCTTCGGTGATGACTGAACCGATTTTCTCAAACCAAGTCTCAAATGGAAGGCAAAATATGCAGCTGAGTATTGCATCAGAGCCCCTCCGCCCCCCCCCCCCGCCTTGCCCTTACATCTCCCTCCTTCATCACTACCGTCCCCTTGGACCCCCCTCACGCCCGCATTTCCTTCATCCACCCCGTATACCAAAATAAGATGAAGGATTTCTGACGCATCCTCCACTCCCACTCTACTAACCCCCATTCCCTCCACTTTTAAACCCATTCCACTAACATTTCACTAATATAATCACATGAAGATAACATTGAACTCATGCTGATTAAGCTAATTAAATACTATTATTTTGCCTTTCTCATATAGAAAGGTTACGCAATTGCTCCAAAAACCGACTTTCTAACCGAGGCCCGGAGGGCCGAGTCTCATATAACATTCGACTCAGTTCGCCGAGATCGCAAAATATCTGTGTATATGTATGTGTGTATGTGTGTATGTATGTATGTATGTATGTATGTATGTATGTATGTATGTATGTATGTATGTATGTATGTATGTATGTATGTGTGTGTATGTGTGTGAGTATGTGACCAAAAATGTCACTCATTTTTCTCAGAGATGGCTGAACCGATTTTGACAAACTTAGTCTCAAATGAAAGGTGCAACGTTCCCATAGGCTGCTATTGAATTTCTAATGGATCCGACTTCCGGTTCCGGAATTACAGGGTGATAAGTACGAACACGCAGAAAATGTCGATTTTAATAAATTCTGCAATGAATGTATAAAGGTGAATTTTTTTCCAAAATATGACCACAACTGCTTCGATTTGTAGTATTAGGTCACTAACATCCATTCAAAGTCTATTTGGCCACATTGGCCACCATCCTCAGTTCCGGAAGCCCCGGCGGAAGTATCTAAATTCAGAATAACATTCACATCGGTTTCTCGGAGATGGCTAGACAAATTCGACTAAACTTGGCCTCAAATGAAAGGTATTGCGTCCCCGTAAATGGCTATTTAATTTCATCCCGATCCGACTTCCGGTTCCGGAGTTACAGGTTGTGGCGTGCGATCACATAGCAAATTGTGATTCAAACCGATACTCCGATGAAAGCAAAAAAGGTAAAAATTTCGATAAAATGTCTCTCAAACAACTTAAATTTGCTGTTCTAGGTCACCGACGGCCAACCAAACTTTCGTTGACTACATTGACCACCATAGACGGTTCCGGAAGTGCCCGGGAAAAGCGGCCATCTTTCAAAATTTATGAACTCACATCAGTTTCCCTGAAATGGTTGGGCCGATTTTCACAAACTTAGTCCCAAATGATAGCTATAATATCCCCATAGATGTCTATAAAATTTCGTACGGATCGCTTATATGGTTCCGGAAATATAGACTAAACCTCATGAAATTTCAGAAATCGAATTCGTATTTTTGATGCCAAACATCTTTAAAATGCATGAAACGTTGAGATTTTATGTTATCTCGAAAAATTTTTTGCCTTTCTCATATAAAGAAAGGCTATGCAATCACTGTAAAAATCGACTTTTTAACCGAGGCCCGGAGGGCCGAGTGTCATACACCATTCGATTCAGTTCGTCGAGATCGGCAAATGTCTGTGTGTGTGTGTATGTGTGTGTGTGTGTGTGTGTGTGTGTATGTATGTGTGTCATTTAAACTCACACAATTTTCTCAGAGATGGCTGAACCGATTTTCGCAAACTTAGTTTCATCTGAAAGGTATAACGCTCCCATAAGCTGCTATTGAATTTTTAGTTGATCCGACTTCCGGTTCCGGAGTTACGGGTTGAAGAGTGCGGTTACACAGCAAATTCCCATATAAACTGGTACCACCATGATGTTCAAATGATGTAAAACATATTAAAATTGATGTAACATTACTCTAGTTTGCGGGTCTGGATCACTAATGATCAATCAAAGCAGCTTTGACCACATTGGCCACCTATGACGGTTCATGACGCCCCCGGGGAACCCGCCAAGTTCCTAAACTAATATCACACCCATTCCCCAACGAATTCTCTACCGATTTTTACAAACTTGATTTCAAATGAAAGATACAGTAATGCCATTGACTGCTGCTGAATTTCATTCGGTTCTGACTCTTGCTTCCGGAGTTACAGGGGTGTTAGTAAGGATACACTGGAATTTCCCATATAAATCGGTACAATCGTAATACCTCAGAGGCTAAAAACTATTGAAATGGTCACCAAATTACTTCTAATCGCAGATCTAGATCATTGATTGCCAATCAAACATTCTTTGAATATATTGTCCACTATCGACGATTCCGGAATTCCGGGCATATTCCACAATTAAAGTCACATCGGTTCATCGGTGATGACTAAACCGATTTTCTCAAACCAAGTCTCAAATGGAAGGCAAAATATGCAGTTGAGTATTGCGTCGCCGCCCCTCCCCCCGCCTTGCCCTTCCGCCACCATCCTTCATCACTCCCCTCCTCTTAGACCACCCTCACGCCCGCATTTCCTTCATCCACCCCGTATACCGAAATAAGATGAAGGATTTTTGACGCATCCTCCACTCCCACTCTACTAACCCCCCATTCCCTACATGTTCAAACCCATTCCACCAACCTTTCCAAATTATAATCACATGAAGATAACATTGAACTCATGCTTATTAAGCTAATTAAATATTATTCTTTTGCCTTTCTTATATAGAAAGGTTATGCAATTACTCCAAAAACCGACTTTCTAACCGAGGCCCGGAGGGCCGAGTCTCATATAACATTCGACTCAATTCGCCGAGATCGCAAAATATCTGTGTGTATGTATGTGTGTATGTATGTGTGTATGTATGTGTGTATGTATGTATGTATGTATGTATGTATGTATGTATGTATGTATGTATGTGTGTGTATGTGTGTATGTGCGGATTTGTTAACAAAATGTCCACATCGGTTTCTCGGAGATGGCTGGTTACAAAACAAAATTTGTTGATTTGTCCACATCGGTTTCTCGGAATTTTCTGAACCGATTTTGACAAACTTAATTTTAAATGAAAGGTCCATCACCTGCTGTTGAATTTTGTGTGGATCCGAGTTCTGGTTCCTGAATTACAGGGTGATACGTACGATCACGCAGCAAATCCCGATTCTAACGAATTCTGCGATGGATGTAAAAAGGTGAATTTTTTTCCAAAATGTACACAACTGTTGAATTTGTAGATCTAGGTCCCCAACAGTCATTCAAAGGCTCTTTGGTCACACTGGCCACCATCGACGGATCCTGAAGTATCCAAATTCAGAATAACGGTTATATTGGTTTCTCGAAAATGGCTAGACCGATTTGATCAACTTAGTCTCAAACGAAAGGTGTTGCGTCCCCGGAAACTGATATTAAATTCCATCTCCATCCGACTTCCGGCTCCGGAGTTACGGGTTGTGGAGTGCGATCACATAGAAAACTCCGATTCAAACCGATACCGCGATGAATGCAAAAAGGTGCTTTTATATATACTTACCAAGTGTAATAAGAATGAAAGACATTTCCATAATGTTATATTGTACGAACCAGCTATTGTATCATTGTTTGGAGAAATGAGAAAGGCACAATTGCACCTCTAGGTGGATTAAAACAGGTTTTTTTTATAAAAATTGACTTTTTGGGACTTTGCCGATTTCACACCTTTTTGCCTTTCTCAATAGAAAGGTATTACAATTGCTCTGAAAACCGACTTTTTAACGGAGGCCCGGAGGGCCGAGTGACATATACCATTCGATTCAGTTCGTCGAGTTCGGCAAATGTCTGTGTGTGTATGTATGTGTGTGTATGTATGTGTGTGTGTACGCGAACACAATCTCACTCACTTTTCTCAGAGATGGATGAACCGATTTTTACAAACTTAGTCTTAAATGAAAGGTGCAACGTTCCCATAGGCTGCTATTGAATTTCTAATGGATCCGACTTCCGGTTCCGGAATTACAGGGTGATGAGTACGATCACGCAGAAAATGTCGATTTTAAGAAATTCTGCAATGAATGTATAATGGTGAAAAATTTTCCAAAATGTGACCACAACTGCTTCGATTTGTAGTACTAGGTCATTAACAGCCATTCAAAGTCTCTTTGGTCACATTGGCCACCATCATCGGTTCCGAAAGCCCCGGCGGAAGTATCTAAATTCAGAATAACAGTCACATCGGTTTCTCGGAGATGGCTAGACCGATTCGGCTAAACTTGGTCTCAAATGAAAGTGTAGGTACACAGTTCGAAGGGTTTACGGGCTTCGTTCGGACGATATAGACTGTCGCGTTTGGTTGTCTTATCAGAACTAAAATATATTTACAATATATAGTATCGTGTGATGTGTAATCGATAATGTGTATGTGTTGGATTTTATTAGGGTTACCCTCATGTTCAGTATGGTGGCGTTTATGTCGGATACGCCACATCACTCCCCCCGTAGATTTACCAATACCGGCGGGGGATTCTCACTCTACGTCCTGAACGTGTTGTGTAGGCAGTCTGCTCTACTGTTGGCTCTGGCTGGTTTGTATCGAGGTGATGTTCGTCGGCTTGTGTGAAGGCAGCTTTCAAACGATCGATCGATATCACAGTGGACTTACCGTTTACATCCACTATGAAAACTTTTTTCCTTCGGCGAATCACCCGATATGGTCCATCATAGGGTTGTGTAAGGGGTGGTTTGATAGCTCCCACCTTCACAAAGACATGGCTGCATGTAGACAAGTGCTTTTGTACGAAGGCGTTCTGGTTGGAGTGGTTGGTGGTTTGCGTTGGTCGTAGTTTTGACATCGTTGCCTTCAGGTCGGTGACAAACTCTGGCGTTGGTTTTTTACAGCTGTCGGAGATGAAGAATTCACCTGGCAGTCTCAGTGATGTACCGTATGTAAGCTCAGCGGCTGTTGCTTGCAGATCCTCCTTCAGCGACGACCGGATCCCAAGAAGTACGATGGGAAGAATTTCGGTCCAACGAGAATGTTGATGGCACATGATCGATGATTTGAGCTGACGGTGTGTTCGCTCAATTTGACCGTTTGCCTGCGGGTGATAAGGCGTTGTACGTAAATGTGTAATTCCGAGCATCCTTGTTAGTGTGCGAAACAGTTCTGATTCGAACTGCCTACCACAATCAGTAGTCACATTTGTCGGGACACCGAACCGTGCGATCCAAACGTTGATAAAGGCACGAGCTACTGTGAGAGCTGTCATGTTCGGTAGTGGTACTATCTCAGGCCATCGTGTGAATTTATCGATGATCGTGAGACAATACATATTTTGTTCCGACGGTGGAAGGGGACCGATGAGATCCATATGGATGTGTGTGAAACGGGTATCTGGCACGATTATTCTGGATATCGGTGTTCTGTTGTGCCGTTGAATTTTTGTTTTTTGGCAAGGAATACAATGAGTGACGAACTGCTTGCAGTCACGGCGAAGCGAAGGCCAAATGAATCGATCCGAGACGATGCGAGTAGTAGCACGAATTCCAGGGTGCGATATACCATGCAGTTTGGCCAAAATTCTCCGTCGAAAATCCTTCGGCACGAACGGGCGGATGGCTTCCGTGGAGACGTCGCAGTGTATTGGTGTGGATGCTAATGCTGATTTCAGTAACTTCAGCTTTACCGATGTGTTGCTTGGTGGATTGAGTAAAAATTCCTTCAGCTCGGGATCAGATTTCTGGAGCTCAGCCATACGATCGTAATCGATCGCTTCCGTAGTGGTGATAGAGTCAATGCGACTTAGCATGTCGGCGACTTTATTTGCTTCGCCAGATACATGCCTAATGTCTGTGGTATACTCACTAATAAAGCTGAGTCGGCGTTGTTGTGTTGGGCTTGCCTTCTCAGGGCGCTGATGAAAAGCGGTGATAAGTGGCTTATGATCTGTGTAGACACACACTTCACGGGCTTGTATTGTGTCTCGAAAATGTTTGATGGCTTCATACATTGCAATCAGCTCTCTGTCGTAGGTGCTGGCTTTCCGTTGGCTCTCATTCAACTTGCGAGAAAAGAAAGCAAGGGGTTCAGGGCCATTTTTCGTGATCTGGTGTAAAACTGCCCCGATGGCTGTGCCCGAAGCGTCGACGTCCAGGGCTAGTTTTGCTTCTGAAGAAGGATGAGCAAGAAGGGTTGCATTTGCTAAATCCTGCTTGCATTGTTCGAATGCTGTGTTTGCTGCTTCGTCCCACACAAGGATGGTGGTGTCGTTGCGAGTATTTCCAGCGATCATTGCCTGCAGAATTTGCTGATTTACTGCTGCTCGTGGGATAAAGCGTCTATAAAAATTAATTGTACCGAGGAATCTTTTTAGCTGCTTGGCGATTGTTGGTCTCGGAAAATCCAGGATGGCTTGCACTTTGCTGGGTGTCGGCTTGATTCCCTCCGGCGTAATTAGATGGCCCAGAAACTCAACGGTAGGTTTGCCAATCTGGCATTTTGCTGCATTGATGACAAGTCCATTTTGTCTCAATCGCTCGAACACCGTACGAAGATGTTGCTTGTGTTGGTCCACGTTATCTGATGCTATGCACAGGTCGTCGATGTAGGGATAAACAAAATCAAGGTCACCTAATATGGCGTGTAGATGCCTTTGGAGAGTTTGACCTGCATTGCGCAATCCGAAGGTCATATATTTAAACTCAAAAAGCCCAAAAGGGGTTGTGATTGCTGTCTTCGGAATATCATCTGGCGCAACTGGGATTTGGTGGTATGCACGCTGTAAATCTATGCACGAAAATATTTGCTTACCGTGTAAGATGCTAGAAAAATCTTGAATGTATGGCACGGGGTACCGATCTGGAACAGTGATGGCATTCAGATTGCGGTAATCACCACATGGTCGCCACTTGCCATTTGATTTTTTAACTAAATGCAGCGGGCTGGCCCAGCTGCTTTTTGAGGGTTGACAAATCCCCTGTTCAATGAGGAACTGGAACTCAGCCTTTGCTTCCTTCAGTTTATCCAAAGGTAGCCGGCGCGGTCGGCAAAATACAGGTTGGCCGGTAGTGATGATCTGGTGCACGGTGCTTGCTGTTGTTGGTTTGTGCTTTATATTCAGGATAGTGATATCTTGATATTCTGCGAGAATCTCGGCGAAAGGTGAATTCGTGTCGAACGTGGTGATAGTTGGTTCCGATGATGCATTGATGTTTTCAATTTCCAATCGGGTAGTGTTATCGATCAACTTGTTTCTCCGTAGATCCACGAGTAGATCGTAGTGTTTTAGAAAATCCGCACCAATGATAGGCGATTTCACATCAGCGATGACGAAAACCCATACGAATGGTCTTCGTAGGCCAAGTTCTACGGTTAGACGTTTGGTGCCGTATGTCTGAATGGCGGTACCATTAGCGGCGAAAAGCTGGTGTGATGCAGTTGGGTTGAGACGTTCTCTTGCTGAGGGTGGTATGACAGATATATCTGCTCCGGTGTCGATGAGGTATCGATTTGACGTTTTCAGGTCGTGTATGTGAATTCGCTGGACGTTTGCTGATTTGCTCGGGATACTGCTGGTCTTCAGGTCGAGGATGGGTTCGCTGATAGATGCGGGTGGTTTATTGTTATTGGCGTCTTGCTCTAATCTTCTCTTGGTTGTGTGTAGACCTCGATATTCCCATCGAAAAAAATACATTTGATATTTGGATTTTCACCTTTATTCTTCTCGCACTTTCGAGCTTGCGCACCGTGACGATAGTGAAACCAGCAAATCCATCGACGTGGCGTCTTACTTCTTGCTGGTGTTCCATCGCGTCGACTGAATGAACGAGTGCGCGGACGGCTATTGTGTCGATCTCGTCCACGAAAATTTCCTGATAGTGCTTCATCCAGGCGGCGCGAAAGGGCTTCGATTTTCTGCTCGATTGACGATGTGGTTGGTGCTTCGAATGGCTGTACAGCAGAGATTTGCTCACGAGGCGCTTCTAAAATTTTGTCAGCTACTTTTGCTTGCTCGTCGAGTGTGGCCGTAGGCATGGCAGCGATTATGGATCGAGCTGTGTTGGGAAGGGCTCGCAGCCACAGATTCGAGAGCACATTGTCGGTGCAACCAGCTCCGCCCAAGCGGCGCATCTCAGATAGAAGGACGCTCGGCTTTTGGTCTCCCAGCGATATTCCTGATAGGAGGCTGGTCAAACGTAACGTTTCCGACGGTCGGAAATGTGCTATTACGGCAGATTTGAGGACATCATACCTATCGTTAGCGTTGGCTTCATTGCACCTTGCTATAACGGAATGTACGAATTTAGCGCGCGAGCCGAGAGCAACAATCACAGCATTAAACTTGAATTTATCGTTTTTAATAGAATTCACGCTAAATGCTGCTTCGAGACATATGAACCAGGTCTCAATGTCATCGGGATCAAAATCCGGGAAGTTAATTTTGGCGATAACCGTTGGTTCTTTGGCGTCATCATTTTCGGCTTTCACGATGCCGGACTGTTCGCCATTGTTACCTGTCGCCATTGCGATTTTACACGCGCGGTTCGCGTCGGAATTTCTCGATTTTTCTCCGTAAGTAACGAAACTTTCGCGTTCGCGGCTCGATATGTACGTCGATAAATTCACCGGTCGAATGACTTACGCGAAAATCACGTCGGGGTCACCAGTTGTAGGTACACAGTTCGAAGGGTTTACGGGCTTCGTTCGGACGATATAGACTGTCGCGTTTGGTTGTCTTATCAGAACTAAAATATATTTACAATATATAGTATCGTGTGATGTGTAATCGATAATGTGTATGTGTTGGATTTTATTAGGGTTACCCTCATGTTCAGTATGGTGGCGTTTATGTCGGATACGCCACAAAAGGTATTGCGTCCCCGTAAATGGCTATTTAATTTCATCCCTATCCGACTTCCGGTTTAGAAATTAAAGGCCTGGGCGTGCGATCACATAGCAAATTGTGATTCAAACCGATACTCCGATGAAAGCAAAAAAGGTAAAAATTTCGCTAAAATGTCTCTCAAACAACTTAAATTTGCTGTTCTCGGTCACCGACGGCCAACCAAACTTTCGTTGACTACATTGACCACCATAGATGGTTCCGGAAGTGCCCGGGAAAAGCGGCCACCTTTCAAAATTTACGAACTCACATCAGTTTCCCGGAAATGGTTTGGCCGATTTTCACAAACTTAGTCCCAAATGATAGCTATAATATCCCCACAGATGTCTATAAAATTTCGTACGGATCGCTTATATGGGTCCGGAAATATAGACTAAATCGTCCGGTCACATATGAAATTCCCATATAAGCCGGAACTCAATTTTTTTTTTCAAAGGGGGGACCCCATGAAATTTCAGAAATCGAATTCGTATTTTTGATGCCAAACATCTTAAAAATGCATGAAACGTCGAGATTTTATGTTATCTCGAAAAAATTTTTTTTTATAAAGATCGACTTTTTGGGACTGCCGATTTCGCACCTTTTTGCCTTTCTCATATAAAGAAAGGCTATGCAATCACTGTAAAAATGGACTTTTTAACCGAGGCCCGGAGGGCCGAGTATCATACACCATTCGATTCAGTTCGTCGAGATCGGCAAATGTCTGTGTGTGTGTATGTATGTGTGTGTGTGTGTATGTGTGTGTGTATGTGTGTGTGTCATTTAAACTCACACAATTTTCTCAGAGATGGCTGAACCGATTTTCGCAAACTTAGTTTCATCTGAAAGGTATAACGCTCCCATAAGCTGCTATTGAATTTTTAGTTGATCCGACTTCCGGTTCCGGAGTTACGGGTTGAAGAGTGCGGTCACACAGCAAATTCCCATACAAACTGGTATCACCATGATGTTCAAATGATGTAAAACATATTAAAATTGATGTAACATTACTCTAGTTTGCGGGTCTGGATCACTAATGATCAATCAAAGCAGCTTTGACCACATTGGCCACCTATGACGGTTCATGACGCCCTCGGGGAACCCGCCAAGTTCCTAAGCTAATATCACACCCATTCCACAACGAATTCTCTACCGATTTTTACGAACTTAATTTCAAATGAAAGATACAGTAATGCCATTGACTGCTGCTGAATTTCATTCGGTTCTGACTCTTGCTTCCGGAGTTACAGGGGTGTTAGTAAGGATACACTGGAATTTCCCATATAAATCGGTACAATCGTAATACCTCAGAGGCTAAAAACTATTGAAATGGTCACCAAATTACTTCTAATCGTAGATCTAGATCACTGATTGCCAATCAAACATTCTTTGAATATATTGTCCACTATCGACGATTCCGGAAGTCCGGAATTCCGGGCATATTCCACAATTAAAGTCACATCGGTTCATCGGTGATGACTGAACCGATTTTCTCAAACCAAGTCTCAAATGGAAGGCAAAATATGCAGTTGAGTATTGCGTAGCCGCCCCTTCCCCCCCCCCCCCCCTCCCCGCCTTGCCCTTACACCTCCCTCCTTCATCACTCCCCTCTTCTTGGATCACCCTCACGCCCAGATTTCCTTCATCCACCCCGTATACCGAAATAAGATGAAGGATTTCTGACGCATCCTCCACACCCACTCTACTAAACCCCCATTCCCTACACGTTCAAACGCATTCCACCAACCTTTGCAAATTATAATCACATGAAGATAACATTGAACTCATGCTTATTAAGCTAATTAAATATTATTCTTTTGCCTTTCTTATATAGAAAGGTTATGCAATTGCTCCAAAAACCGACTTTCTAACCGAGGCCCGGAGGGCCGAGTCTCATATAACATTCGACTCAGTTCGCCGAGATCGCAAAATATCTGTGTGTATGTATGTGTGTATGTATGTATGTGTGTATATGTATGTGTGTATGTATGTGTGTGTATGTGCGGATTTGTTAACAAAATGTCCACATCGGTTACTCGGAGATGGCTGAACCGATTTTTACAAACTAAGATTCAAATGAAAGGTATAATATTCCCATAGGTTGCTATTGAATTTCATTTTCAACCGACATCTTGTTCCGAATTACGAGTTGAAGAGTATGGTTACAAAACAAAATTTGTTGATTTTTCCAAATCAGTTTCTCGGAATTTTCTGAACCGATTTTGACAAACTTAATTTTAAATGAAAGGTCCATCAGCTGCTGTTGAATTTTGTGTGGATCCGAGTTCTGGTTCCTGAATTACAGGGTGATACGTACGATCACGCAGCAAATCCCGATTCTAACGAATTCTGCGATGAATGTAAAAAGGTGATTTTTTTTCCAAAATGTAAACACAACTGTTGAATTTGTAGATCTAGGTCCCCAACAGTCATTCAAAGTCTCGTTGGCCACCATCGACGGATCCGGAAGCATCCAAAGTCAGAATAACGGTTATATTGGTTTCTCGAAAATGGCTAGATTTGCTCAACTTAGTCTCAAATGAAAGGTGTTGCGTCCCCAGAAACTGATATTAAATTCCATCTCCATCCGACTTCCAGCACCGGAGTTACGGGTTGTGGAGGTCGATCACATAGAAAACTCCGATTCAAACCGATACCGCGATGAATGCAAAAAGGTGCTCTTATATATACTTACCAAGTGTAATAAGAATGAAAGACATTTCCATAAAGTTATATTGTACGAACCAGCTATTAAATCATAGTTTGGAGAAATGAGAAAGGCACAATTGCACCTCTAGGTGGATTAAAACAGGTTTTTTATTCTATCGATTTATGGTAATCTGTGATTTGATTGCATGCCGTCCTCCATGTTCGGTTGTTGACATCTTATGGTGGTGGTACTGCCGCTTTTACCAATTGAGCTATTTCTGTAATCTTGTGGAACGTATTTTGGTCTTCATAATAATCTAGCCACAATCGACTTTAGGAAGAGGGTAAATCGACATGTCATATACTAATAAACGGTTGATGATTACAAATGACCATGATTGTAAGAGCTGAATAATTACGGAGCATACCGTATATGATTGGAACTTCAATTCAAATTTTCCCTTAATTTTCCTTGAATTGGTTTAAGTGGAGGTTTGCGAGCCTTTCGGTGATGGTGAGCCGTGTGTTTGATACAATACATTCATATATAATATATAAACCGTTGAATCTGGTTGGTTAGGCAAATCGAGAATCTGGATGATGCATCCGTTATTAGAATTGACCGTCTCTCCTCGTCTTGACAGGTGTAGCAACTTCCGGCAGCTGTGTACTTACGTTGTTAAAAAGACTCGTGAAGTATACGAAAAATGTAATACATTTACATTGATCCACTTAAGAAAAAGGTATAAACTCGGGTATTAGAGGAAGATTTGAAATTCTTGAGTTGCTAGGACTGCAATACATGGTGTTAGCCCTTCTTTAGAAGTCGATCCTAAATTCGTGAAGCTCCTTCCTACTAACAGAACTTCTTAAACGGCAGTGTTACGATGTGATATATTTTGCCATATACGAAATTTGATTATGATTAGATTTTCCATTTTGCTGAATGTGCTTTTACAAAAATTGTTGCTATAGATGAAATGTGAATTAATCTAATCGATCTTCGCTGAGTATAACATTATTGACAGCCTTGTGGATTCATTTCACCTTTTACAGAAAGATATGAAGCTTTAGATTTTGTCCAAAAACGAAACCTGTATGCCAAAAATTAAATTTGGAATTTCTTTTATCCAACCTAAAGAATCTGATTTCCACTTGGTAAGAAATAATAATAAAGTTAATACTAGTTAATAGTTAAGCACTTTATTCGTGGATAAATTATTATTTTTTCCCAATGAATATGTGCAATAAACAAAGATTTGTTATTTCATTTTAACAACACATTCAATGCAATATAAAGGATTACTGTAAACTGTAACCAAATGATTCGACTTGAGGTGAACATTATGGTAATCTTGTAAGGAAATTGTAACGATACAGGTTTTTCTTTAAAGCAAACCTTACAGAACCATATGAAAACGACTAGCATAATTGTGACTTCAATTCAAATCGTTTCGATATATTTTTTAATAATCCTGCGGAAGCGCCTCAATTCTTTTCTAACTTACTATATTATATTGTAACCATTGCCTACATTGTAACAATAACTCGTATCTTCATTCTATATTTTCATATAATTTTACAGGAAAACGCATTTATCGTAATATCATAAATAGACCTTAACGTATGTGGTTACCATAGAACTTATAATTTTTGTATAATATGGAGGATTCCAGATAATGTTTTTATTTATGCGGGTAAGCCTGAATTCATCTAACGTCACAGTTGGATGTATCTTCGGCTATTTCGACGGTTAGTCAAGACCCATCCAGCGTCATGCGAATCAGTTTAATCTTTTTTCTTGGAAAGCCATGTTTAAGCATTATAATCGCGTACGATAATTATCGTTTCGATTAACTGAATCGTACGCTGCCCATGAAATCCACTAACAGATGATATGTGCGCAAATTATATTCATGAAATTTATCCAGGATTTGTCTCAAGGTAAACAGCCAAGAAGTGGTGAACGTTAATTGGCGTTGTCCGCGATGCTCTTCGCTAAGCGCTCGGCATCTTAAAGTTCCAGGGACTACGGCTAAGAAGCGCGGGAAGAAGTCCGCCCCGAATTGCGATGCAGGGTCCGATCGAGGATCTGGTTCCGTCTTAGACCTGACTGAGCAGCAGTTGGAAGAGGAACAGCTAGCAATGGATATGGCCCTTGCAAAGCAGATAAAGTTGTGGAAGCAGCGTCTTGCTGAGCAGCAGGCTTGGAACGAGAGGCAGATGAAGCTAGAGTGAGAGATGCGCGCTATTTCGAAACAGCTCAACGACAGAATTAATAAGATCAACGCGTTGAAGGACCAATATGGAGCTGTCGGCGGTGCTTCTGCCTCCAAACTGGAACAGAAGGTGGAAGACTGGGTGCTGGATTATCGGCGAGCCTATCCAAAGCAAGGATATCGGCAGACGGCTGATATACTCGTGTGTCCGAAGAAGGTCAACAATCAGGTGCCGTTAGATAAGTCATTCGTTGTCGAAGTCGGCCAATTCGAGCGAAGTGACGAAGATGAGAGTGACGGTGAAGTTTCAGAGGTCCCGCCGAGTAGATGCAGTCGCAACAGTTTTCAAATGTGCGGAGAAGGAAACGGCAGGGTTGTGTCGTTGGTATCACAAGAGATCAGCTAGCTGCTCACAAAGCGGTCTCTCAGAACCTTCCCTAGTTTAAAGGGGAAGCAGAAGTTTGGCCGTTGTTTATCTGCTGCTTCGAATACACGACTGCAGCCTGTGGGTTCTCAAACCTCAACAATTTTAAGCGTTTGCAGGACTGTCTACCGGGTGACGCACTTGAGGCAGTCAGGAGTCGGCTAGAGCTGCAGGATTCTGCTCCGGATGTGATCAGGGATCTTCGTAATCGGTTCGGAAAATCGGAGAAGCTGCTCTGAACGTTGCTGTTGAAGGCAAGGAAGCTGCTCGATTGGAGACGTTCATCAGTTTCAGGATAACGGTGAAACAGTTACGCGACCACCTTGAAGTATCGGGACTATGCGATCACCTTGAACAAAACGATGCTGGTACAGACGTTGGTTGACAAGTTGGGTCCGGCGTAAGCGCGGAAAGGGGGGCAGTCCGTTGCGAATAATCACGAACTTCACAAATGACATCGTTTCGATGGTGACGGAGTTCTCGACGTTATCGCTAAGCGAGCGCGAGCCTTTGCGGATGGGGAAAGGAAATTCTCTACAGAAGGAGTTCGTCCATCTTCATGACGCGAACCAGATGAATTCTGATGAAATTCGAAGAGAGACAGTAACTAAGCTGCTGGATCTGTAAACGAACGGATCGTCTCATCAAGCGCTGTTTGGGAGAGGTTGAGCGACAAAACCTCCGCGGTCTTTGCTTGAACAAGCACGGAAACAGTAGATGCACCTCGAAGATTCGATTCTTGATACAAAACTATCATGGAAGCCATCATCCCCTTTTGTACGAAGTGGAGGAATCGGTGTGGTTGCAGAAGATAGAGTGCAAACGTGTGCCAGCAGATCGAGGACTATCAAGTCAAACACTACGCACACAAGGTGAGTGATGCCGAATTGAAGGGTACGCCACACACCGCTGCGTGGTATCTACCGCTGAATGTCATGGTGAATCCGAAAAGCCGGGTAAGGTGCACCTGGTTTGGGATGCTGCAGCATCAGTGAACGGTGTCTCTCTTAACTCAGAGTTACTCAACGGTCCAGATATGCTAGTTACACTTCCCAGAGTAATCTACTATTTTCGGGAACAGCCAGTAGCATTTGGTGATGACATTCAAGAAATGTATCATCAGATCCGAATAAGAACTGAGGATAAGCAAGCGCAACGGTTTTTGTTCCTAGCGAACAGTGAAGAAGCTCCGTAGGTGTACGTTATGAACGTTACCAACTTTGGTTCCACGTGTTCGCCCTGTATAGCTCAATTCGTGAAGAATTCAAATGCAGCATATTTCTCGGAGAAGTATTCTGAAGCAGTAGAAGCCATCGTGAAGGGTCATTACGTGGATGACTACTACGACAGCGTGGATACTATCGAAGAAGCGAGCCAGCCAGGTGAAGCACATCAATTCGTATGGAGGATTGCGGATCAGAAACTGGGTGTCGAACTCTGCTAGATTGGAGAGCAGAGTGTCGATTCCGCAGTGCAATTCAACCGGGACAAGAACATCGAAACCGAGCGTGTGCTAAGCGTCGTTTGGGACCCGGTTGAAGAAGAATTCCGTTTTGCCACCGAATGGAAAGTAGAGCACAGTAATGTTTTCCAAGATAAAGAACGACAACGAAAAGAATTGTTTTGAGCATTGTGATGGCGCAATTCGTTCCAGCAGGACTTCTCACTCATTGCACTAAATACAAGAAAATAGGTCATTGTAGCAATAAGGCTCGGTGTGACAATTGCGCAGAGAATAATGAATATGACCATTGCATTAGTAATGCTGAAAAGTATGCTTATTGAGGGAAGGGTCCATATGATCTATTGCCAAGCCCCGCGTACAGCGTCCGAAGAACCTGAAGCGTTCCTTTAAAAGACGCTCTATGTAATTAATCTCCTCATTTTTTTTTCTTTTAATTCGGCATGTTCTTTTTCTTTTTATTACTGTATCTTAACTAAGATTCATAATAACACTCACTAACACAATCAATTGCATATTTTCTCATATACACTGATAATATCTCATTCAAAAAGTACAAACGCCGCTAGCCTTCGCGATAACACAAACCGGGTCACAAACGCGAACATACAATTGCAATCATCCACACATACTTACACCCGCGGTCTCGCCAACAACCCAACACACGCGCGATCATGAGTCGGTCACGTCCGGAAGTCCCTGCCCTCGTTCTTAACAGCCTAGTTTCATGTCTTCATTTGGAGCAATAAAAAATGAGGCTCATATTCACTAGACAACACATTCCATGGAAACGTGACCGGGAACTCTATTGTTTAGGGGGGAACTCTCTTCTAGTACCTGAATCGTACACTAAAAACTAAGCTACAAATTCACGGTCCGCGCGATCATTTAAGAACATACGCGTATATGCATATGGCCACACAGTTGCAAAATCAAATGTATACACGCGAAATTACAGACATTCTGGCATACGCGACAAACACGTGAACATACAAACGCTTGAGCTTTTCGCGATCTTCCACGCACATCTAAGGTCGCGGTCTCACAAAGTTGGTAAAACCACGTGATAAAATGAACCTTTTTAAAACTTTTAAAACCCATATCGAAGGTATGAGACTAGGCTGCTAGGACCGAGAGTAGAAGCTTCTGGACATGGCCGTGTGCGCGTTTCAATGTTGCCCAGATCGCGGACGTAAGTGTGTGTGAATGATTGCAATGGCATGTTCGTGTTTGTGATCAGGTTTGCGTTATCGCGAAGGAAACGGGCGTTCTCACGTTTAGAATGGGAGAGATTGTGAGTGAGAAAATCCAACTTATTGTGTTAGTGGGTGTTGGTATGAATCTAATTTAATGTGACTACATAGTCTAATTTAAGATATAGCAAGGAAACATACCATGCCAAATAAAAAAAATATGCAAAGAGATTAATTTGAAGGGCCATTGCTCCGTTTAACTGAATCGTACGCTGCCATGGAATCCACAAACAGATGATGAGTGCGTAAGCTGTATTTACGAAATTTAGCCAGGATTTGTCTCAGGGTAAACATTAGGTTCGCCATCCTCGAAATGCGCTTGGGAATTTGCCGACACAGGAATCAGCCAACGGGGCGGGTACCTTAACCCTTTCATGCTCATGTTGTTTTGGATTAGAAAATATTGTTCACAAAAATAAGTAAGACTTACATTTCAGATTTGAGCACTAACAGTAACAAGAATTAGTCATAGTACTAAAGTTATTGAAATTATTCCGATTTCTGGGATAATTTCAGTTATCGGCGAAAGACAACATATATCTTCATTGTCTTGAAAAAAATTTGAAATCTGATAAATCTTATCACTTTGGACTGTTTTCGACTACATTTTCCGCGCAATTGAACTATCGTATATTTTGAACGAGGTGTGTATTGAGCATAGAAAAGTACCTTTCTTGACCAAATACGTGTATCTTTACCCTAACAGATTTAAGGGAAAATATTGGAACTATGCTATATTTCTCCTTTGGATAAAAAATATTTTTTCTTCATTAAGGAGAAAATTGTTTCAAACCACATTTGCGCGCTAAGGGCATAAAACCTATAAGTAATTAGTTATGTAATTTGCGTTTCTACTTCGTCTCGTCAGAATCCGACACTAACTTAGTGACAAGACTAGCACCGGATTAACGCTAACTCCAAAACCGAAAACACTATTTGCAAACTCCTAGTTCTCTTCATGCCGAACATCACGCAAAAATAGGAATTGGCTCAGAAACACAAATAGTCACAAAGTTAGTGTCGAATTCTGATGAGACGAAGTCAAAATGCAATTTTCATAACTAATTTAGCTTTGGAACCCTACATGGGCCTGAAAGGGTTAAACGTTGTTGTTAAACGGCATTAACGATCGTTGTGCTTCGATAGTTACTACACTCGAATTTATGGTCCTTCTTGTAGACACCGAATATGAGGCCATCCGACCAATCAGAAGATATTTCTTCTTCATCCCGATAACGCAGTGGATTGTTTCGCGCAGCCGGTCATTTTGACGTTCGGCCGGAAATCTGTCTTTTTCAACGGCTTTGCCGTTTTTCAGGTCTCTAAGAGCCATGCGCTCCTCTACAATCTGTCAACAGATTCCCATCCCGGTCGTTAGCCATGACTGGTACCGGAACACTTTGCCTACTCATGTTATTAATATTTTAATAGAATTTTCCCGTGTTGTACTTAGCAAATCTTCACTCTGCTTCCTAGGGTACTTGTTTTTTCGTAGTACCCACGAATCCTACGCCGATGATGATTTAACACGGTTGCCCTTAGTTCGCTATATCTTTTCCTATTATGACGTATAGCCGCTGCAAGCATTCGGCTTCTAGCCTGAATTGGCACTCAACGCCTTCCCCTTTCCATTCAACTCCTAAATATAACGTTAGCTACACAGCCAACAGCAGGTACGCTTCTGAATGCTCCTTCGTGCTAAAGATACACATGAATCTGGCTGCGGCGAGATTGATCAACCTTAGCCCTTTGTCGCTGGTGGTTGAGTAGAGGCTCTATAGTGAACGAAAGTATTCTTTGCTTGCGACCTGCTATCTGAGTCTTCAACGATGAGTTATATGTCATGTTTTGGGTACTCTCCGGTCTTGTACACATGCTCATAGAACTCATCTTTCACATAATGGGACAACGATCTCGACATTCAGTACACTTTCAGCTTCTGCCCGAGCCAGCGCAAAGCGATCGACAAAACAGTTACTTTTATATTGTGTGCCTTGTCTGGAAAAACAAAACAAAAGAAACCGTTACTGTAATTTATTCCGTGGTGATCGAACGAGATGAGTGAGTCGCATAAGCAAAAAGTGGATGAACATTAGACTGGCTCGAGATTGTATGGAAAAAATAAAAAATCACTTTACGAACACAACACTTTTTGAGTTTTTTGTGTCCCAAATGACCGTGCAAATTATGGGAGCGATTGATTGCTCCAAGAATTTACGCACAGCGTTTAAAGTTTGAATGGAAATTAATATGAGAACAAATAAATTTTTGCATCTTCAGTCACACAGCTAGCTATTTCACTTAAATTGAAAATGCAATTAAAGAGTAGTTCAAAACGTGATTAACAACTTTGCCGAAAATGTTATTACGTAATTATGTTAGAAGAGCGAAGTTAATCGCAGAAATTTATTAATTCTGTTCAATTCACCTATCAGTGAGATCCGATACTAATCATCATATGTGTGTTGATGCATTTTCTCATTCAATTGCCAACGTCTAATCGTACAAGTAACATAAATAAGCTGTTATTGGTTCGAAATCTGATTGAGAAACAATCCTAGTATCAGTAGAAGCATTACATTTACCTTATATTGCACAAAAGTTCGTTTGGAATTATTCTGCTAAGCAAAAACATTAAAAGAAACCTTCCTTTAAAACTAATTTATAAGATGAAATCTAAAAGAATTCACAGGCAAATAATTCTAATGCATGCTTAACATCAGAACACCTTAATCTCGCTGCTAGAATAATTGAATCTGTTTTTTACTGTGATTCAGAAAATTATTCTGAAAAATTTTATCGAAGACATATTCTGAGATGAAACGTAGGTTTTGGGGGTTAACACCCCCCCCCCCCCCCACAAACCAAAATTTATCGGATTAAAAAGAAAATTATTGATGCTGACTAATTTAATTAAATATTACACAAAATATTTTTGGAAGAATATTATCTGATTCCTACATTGAGAACCTATTGTTTTAAGTACCACAACGACTTTCGGAAAATTGTGGGAAGGGAATCTTGTAACTTATCTCTTAGCCGAGATTCCATAATTATCAAATTACATCCATATAAAATAAAATAATTGCCTGAATTATTACGAGCATTCTTTGGAAAGATGTTCCAAAGGATTAGGGACAATTTTTCGAATAGGAAGCTAAGTTTGAATAGAAAAACATAAACGTGCATAAACATAAACGTGCATACATTTCAACATTTTCTGAAAAGTGAAAATGTATTTTTTTAATTGCATAGAGTTGAGACAAAAACTCAATTTGATTAAGTACAAGAATAACATTTCAGGACGTAGATAGAATATGATGAAAAATTACGTTTACAGTTTGATTCTAGCAGGTCGGGATCAGTTTTTATGACCATTTCATTGCTGTTGTATTATCAATTATACGAACAACCGCTAAGCAAGATTGGAGTTAATAAAAATTTCAATATATAAGTGCATTTACCCAAAATTCCACGCGGCCTTTCCGGATCGAACGGAATGTCCACGCTTCATGAAATTTAGCGCTTAGCCGATCTGTCACAATGTCGCAAATTTGCATAACGAAGGGCTGAATGAGAGCACAAGTCGTCCCAAAAATCATCCCTGCGTTATGCAACGTTTTGTGCAGGATAACTATACCAGATGCAAGTGGTGCCAAATTCACCACATTCAGTAAAATTCAAAAATTATTTTCAGATCACAGAAGTGATAAAATTGGTTTAATGAGCTATACTTATCAGTTAAATTCTCCTTGCGTTTAAACCACAATGGGAGGCTTATCACTACCGTAAATAGCAAATACAAGTACTAGTTACACCAAAAACTTACTGGCAACTTTAGACTGGTCTTTAGTAAGCAGTTGGTGCGGCGTGTACGTTTCGGTGAATGTCTCAATATTTCAAGCTATTAATGATGTATATTTTAGTGCTGAATTGAATGGTGTAATAAAATTTTATGTACCTTGTACTAGGACTCGTTGTCCAGTTTTTAGCATGAATAGTGAAGAAAAGTAAAACAAATGCGCGATATTTGTTTTACGGCCACGAAGATTTCTACAACGTAAAACAGTACACCTTCTGATTTAATAATTTTGGTGGTTAATCCTTCTAGAAGCAATTATAGAGAATTAAATCTTCAAGAAAATTTAGCTCGAGACTTACTGTCTTCAGCAAAGTTTTCGAAAATGCTACTTCAAACAACTTTGTTGAAGACATGAATACTTTTTGCATTCAGAGTATCGAAATATAATAGACTATATGTAAAAGAAAACCTTTTAAACAAGTTATTCTGATTATACTGAATTTGATAAATCTCTTCTGGGATGATCCATAAATGACGTAGCATTTTTTGAGTGATTTTTAACACCCCCCTCCCCCATCGTAGCATTTCGTCACAAACCTCTAAATACCCCCCCTGGTAATTACGTAGCTTGAAGGTAACTCTGCCCCACCTTTTCCTCGTAATTTTTTTAAAAATTCTATTCTATTCCCCTTTAAAAAAGCTACGTAGCATGACATGACCCCCTACCCTCCCTGTCGTCACACATCATCACAAAATACAAAACTCCCCCCTCCCCCATATAATGCTACGTCATTTATGGATGATCCCTCTGCGGTTTACAAACAATAAAATTCACATTGCATTCACGATATGAGTCTCTGAAGTTTGCAAAAAAAACAGCTATTTTGAAGAGAACTGACTTAAAATATTGTTTTATATCTCTATATGCTACATTCAGGTAGTCTTCATATTTTCGACAAAATTGATTAAAATGATATTATCAATAACTTTGCTGAAGGCACAAAGTCACTTACCATTGTTGAAGAGGTAATTTTACATAATTACTTCTAGAAAAATTAATCACTAGAATTTGTATGTCAAAATATGCGCTGTTTTCTGTTCTTCGAAGTTTTTAAACTTTCAAAGTTGATGACTTCGAAATTATGTGATCTTGACTGTTGAGAAAGTTTTCGAAAATTTGTCCCATTTTAGAAGTTTATATTTGTTGACTTCATTGACATATTATACAAGAAAATAATCTATAGAGAGAAAATTGGATTAAACCGTTTGGTTGCCTAACCATAAGACAAGAGTTTCTTTTCGCTTTCTCATCAGAAAACCAGAGCTTTTGTTTTCTTCCCGGGACATCACCCTGGATAACCAGTTGCATAGACGTTGACATATCGTCGCTGTTGTGCTATCTTATGACAAGCGCCATTCAGCACATTTCGAGAAAAACGATTTTTAAAGTTTGAGATTGAATATCTTGAAACTTATAAATAGTATAATCAATCCAAAGTAGACAATTGATGCTTCTATCTATTCTGCATTAATCTTTCAAATATTCCGAAGATCGGTTGACTATGTTGCGAGTTTTTACTATGAATGTAAACAAAAATCGCACTCACACGTGTCATAGGCGTGTATTGTTGACAAAATTTGTATGACGTGTCATAATTGTGCATGGAAAATTTTCCATAGAAAAAAATCATAAATTTTTAACTTTTATTCATATCTTTGCGTTCATATGGTCTATAAACAATCGGTGAAATGCATTTTGAAGGAAATGAGTCAGGGAATCTAGAAAAAAATATTATTTTTGATTACGGTGTTGCCAAATATGCTTTATTTCCAGTTTAAAACTAAAACTATGTTTTTCTCACAACTCGTGTAATTTTCTTTTGAAAATGTTTATGCCATTGTGTTCCTCAGACATTTTCACACGTAAAAACGTCTAAAACTTCAATATAAATTGAGCAAATCCCTAGATACAGTGATATCGATATATCTAAGTAACCAAGATGAATTTCAAAATTCTGAAAACGCCACTTTGTAGAGATTTTTCAAACAAGTAATGTGGGATATCTAACTCAGTTTACCCCAAAATGGCGTTTGTCATAAGATAGCACAACAGCGATGATATGTCGTGTGAACTGCTTAGAATTTTCTGTGTCTAACTAGTGCTAACTTGGGTACTAGTTCAGACACATCGTTTAACTAGACATCCAGTTGGTGCTAGTTATTGACGAGATGAATTCGAAACACCAAAAAAATCAAACCTAATCTCTAGAGGTTTGAACAATGTTCCATATTGGTTGACCTTGTTTTTAGACTGGAATGGCATCTGTTAGTCTACTTATGTTGCTGAATTTCAATAACTGATGAAACTCTTATTAAATTCTAGCATTTTCAAAAAATCAATTTTCATCTAAACCCCCACCCATCCCAGCGCAATTTTATTAAAGATCCCAGCTAGTTACAGTTTTCGGCAAAGTTGTTTACCACATTCTGGTCAAAAAAATAAATTTTGGTTTTCCAGTTTGAGTGAAATAGCGATCTGAGAGTGCGGAAATACAAAAAAGTAGTTGTTCCCATATTAAATTACATACAAACTTCAAACGCAATGCGCCAATCCGGGGAGCAGCCACTCATCCCCAAATTTCACACAGTCATTGGGAACCACAAACGGAACTCAAAAAGTGGTTTGCTGGAAAAAGGCAAATGTCGAATAATTCTAATGAACACATGCGTGGGGCAAAAATTGAGTTTAGGCTTACGGAAGTCGCCTTTATCGAGTTTTACAATATCAAGCAATTAGGTATGAAAACGTTCAACAATTTAGCCCAGGCAAAAGCATTCATTTTCATAACAATTCAATACACGTGGTTGAGTGTGGCAACGCTATAATCAAGATTCAGCGAGCTCGGCAAAAAAATAAATATTTAAATACTAACTTGCAACTTGAAAAATTTCAAAAAAGCAGCTGCTCTCACTTGTCTGACCAAATTGCCGAACACATTGTGTGGAAGTACGGAAAGTCTTTAGTGTAGTTTAAAAATGGCGCAAATTGAGTATGCACCAAATTCGCGTGATGCCGCAGCATTACTAGTAGTGGTAAGACGCCAAATAAAAAAATAAGAGTTGAACTGTTTCTCCACATCTACCAATCGTCTGCCAAACCAGAAATTTTAAGACAAATTTCTACCTTCTCTGGGTCGGTAAAATTGAATTCAACGCTGATATATTTCAATTCAGCCTGGCCTAAGTTTCGCCCTTCCGCCCTGAGGTTGGCCTGGTTCGTTTGCTAAAGACCATCCGAAGACTTTTCATGTGAGGCAGATAAAATCGAGGGCAGACAAAATAAGAGTCTTGACTGTATATCAATTTAATTTCTCATCTACATCCAATTTTTTCTAAAACTTTGAATTCATCTGAACTTTAATAAATTGATACAAATATTTTCATTTGAACACGTAAAGCCTCAATGCATCAATCGCTTTACCGCATTTTCATCATCTGTTTTGAACAATTGATTGATTGTTTTATTTACGTGACTTTAAATAAATTGTTTTGAACAGACTGCAGAAACAGTAAATTAGCAGTAAATTCTTAGTGTATTTCAAAATTTAATTCCTACTGACACTGCGAATCCTTCCCGACCAGAGCTCGCATATATAACGACCAAATCCAAAGGTCCTTTATATTGATTAAACAAACTTCCGACAACTTATCAAAACTAGTATAACTTCATTGTCGAAAGTGATTTTCCCCCTAATCTAATTTCACGATGGCACGAAAAATCCAGTGAACCTACATGAGAAAGGTTTGCGCTACAAAAAGTGTGAACCAATGACCGAATGTAAAAATCCAACCAACTCAGCACACTTCAACACGTTTCACGGATAGCCGCCCATACGAAGTAATCAATCTTGCCTGAAGCGTGTGCACACAGCACCATGGTACACCGAAAGATAGGAAATTAATCAACGCCAACCGGCAGTCGGGTGCTCTCGACAGCCAGTGGTTCGTTGATGATTCTTTTCGTTTTTTTCCAATCCACGCTTTTACTCCTCCCGCACGGAAGAAAATGTATCCCCAGTTAACCTCACTTGTCAGGCAGGAAAAACGTTAAACCACCAAATCAATAATTAATTGGCAACGTGACAAGACGAACGCGGCACCCAGCACCATCAGCTTGGCAAGGCAATCGTGGAAAAAAGTTGATTTCGCCGAAAAATCCCACACGAAAAACAGGCGAACTTCCCAAGCGATTTACGATTGACTGACTCCAAGTGGAACATAGTGCAAACGAAGCGTGTAATGCGACCGTACGCCGCTGTGGCCTGTGGGTGTTGGGGTCGGATCGTAGCTGGTCAAGAATTTGTTTTAAAGGATATTTTTCCTGCACAGCTCTCGATAGTAACTTGTTAAATCGGTTATCAAATCATAGGAACAATTTTCTTATATTTTGAAAATCACAAACACTTGTAATCGAATACAAAATGTAGCTAATTAGCATCTGAATCCTTTGTTTATCATTTATCTGTCAGTGTCATTTCAATCGAACACGAGAACTGTCAGTGGCACTCGTCCGAGAAGGATTTAAAGAAATTTTCCTCGATTTGAATGCTTTTGACTTCAAACACTTTATACACAGACTAGCGAAGTGTCAAAAAGTGCAGCCAAACGAGCATGATGGTATTGAGAGGGGAAGCAAAGGGGGAAGCCCATGCAAAGCTTATGTAATCTTCCGTGATGCCAGGAAATGTTCATGGTTGCTAGTTTTAATGTTTTTGTCGCCGCAAGTCTGTGTATAAAGCGTCTTTACTTTCAACAGGTCTCGTAATCGATTGGAATGACACTGACAGATACATAGTAAACAAAAGATGGAGATGCAGAACTACTAATTATATAACGTTCCATTTACATTCGTTTGGAAATGCTTGAAAGGCATGAATGCATAAATTCAGATAAAGTCCGATTGAATATCTACCCAAACAGAAATGATTGTTAGTGTCCGTGGTAACGTTATTTTAACCCTTACAAATGTCATATACGTCAAAAATCAGCAGCGAAATCGGTTGAACTAGAATAACAAGTTCCGCAATGGAACGTAGTACCGGAATATTGTATTGCTTTTTATTGATTGTCATACATGGTAGTTTTAATTACCTTTTCGACACAACCATTTACAGGTTCGAATTGCAGCGATGAAAATTGAAACAATCGTTACAACCGGGCGGGGCATTTAATCAATCAGTTGACATTTTACCACCAGTCACATTTTCGATGGAAATTTCATCGATGAATGACAAATAAAAAACAACAGACCTGAACCGAAAATCATTCCGATCGCTGAAACCAAACTCAAAACGTTAATTACACCCGCGCTTCGCGTCAACATTTCCATGCAATGGAGCTCATAATTGCAATTCCGCTGCAATGTGTGTCAATGCAAACGAATAAAATGAATTCGTTCCACTTGTGCTCCAATCAAAAAAGCCATAGAGTCGCAAAATTTAATAACCTTTTTGCGTGTACGTGAATGGCGTACGAAATAGCTACTCGCGCTTGTAATCCAGGCCCCGAGAATAGCAACTTTCCCAACATAGCCGAACCGACTGCACCGGAATGTACTTGTGCCACATTAGCGTAGTTATTGAAGAGAGGAGGAAAAGGCCTTATAATACCTCACTTACTCACGCTAAACGGGGATTATCTGATGTCCATCTTTTCCGTATAAGATAAGTCGAAAAACTTTCCCTCTCCACAAATAACGTGAGAAAATTTTTTCCGATCCTATAAAAGTGATAATCACCGCAGAAAGTGACATTTGTTTATCGTTATTTGTAGGAATAAACAAAAGTGTCACTCCTTTAACAATTTAACAAGAAAACAGATGATGCAACATAATTGTGATTTCAAACTCCTAGTTGACACTAGCCCACTAGCCAAGGATTTATTATATTGTGAGCAACTGGAGAAAAGCCATAAATACTTGGAAAGGGTAGAACAAAAACAAATAATTCGCTTCAATATTTCTCGAGTACTTTTTCAAATGGACGTAAGTAACATTGAGAGCCTCTCTTTGTTTACTTTCTCTTTCGTTTATTGCGACGTCATTACAACACTTTGTACTAATTTTCCAGTACATATCGAAAGCCGACGGTTTTTACTACAATATTATGCAAAGAGTAGAGTAGTAAATGTTGAAATGGCCGAGTAATGAACAGAAGAGAAAGACCTCAAAGAGAATCTCTCATTGTTACTTACGTCCATTTGAAAAAGTACTCGAGATTTGTTGTTGCGGCTACGGCTTGGGTGCGTTCGCTGCGCGCGGTTGCTTTGCTTCGCTTAATATGCAAGCAGAAGGATTAATAGGTGAAGAAAGCTTTCTTGTCAATATCGAACGAATGGTTAGAGATGCGATTTTCCTAAGCAATGAAAAAAATCCGTCCATTCTCGAGTGAGCATGAGAAGAAACTACGGGATTATTCTAAAAGAACTCTGACTCGAGTGATTATAAAGTAGTAAGCAACTATCAAAATGGCCCGCAAATTGCAATAGCAAAGGTGGGAGTCGAACCGTTTACTGTCAACTGCACAGGAAAAAACCTGTTTTAATCCACCTAGTGGTGCAATTGTGCCTTTCTCATTTATCCAAACTACACGGAAAAAATTGTATCCAAAATCATGAATAAAGTGCCATGAATCCTGGAATAATCACGTTTTTACGTTATGCAAACAGGACCATGAACAAAAATCATGTGTTTCATAATTATGTTCAATTCTCCTTCAATAACGCCCGAATAACGATTATTTTAGTGAAACTATTTGTTTTTGTTTTGTGTCACGGTTTCCACCAAGCTAGTTCTAATGCGATTTTCTGTATGCGAACTAGTTCACAAGTTTATGTCATAAAACCAAAGGTTAGCTCATGATGATTTTCATAGATATAGGAGCCTTAGCTCACAAAATCAAAATATTCGCGATATGTTCTCGTGAACTATTTCACGAAATTTAAAATTTTATGCATGAATCCATTCAATACTCGTGAACTAATTCATGATCTTTATTATATTAGGCACGATTCAATATCCGTGCTCGTGAAATAGGTCCCAAAATCATCAAATATTATTCTTGGTGTTTGGTTCATGGTTAAGAACCTGTAACGTTAGGAGAAAAAAATTGTTCTACACATACCATCAAATATCAACCGTTACAAAGTTATTGAACTATTTGTGTTAAAAACTTATCTATCTTGAAGTACCCCTCACTTCAAAAGTATACTTTGTATTTCAAATATTTCAGGTCCATTGGGAAGGTGAGAAAATTTCCCATTGAGTAATGCCCTCACATGCTTTAACTAATGACTTTAAGTGAAAATTTAACAATTTTAATCTATTTTTCATTCATTTCTTAAAAATGTTAATAGTTAACATCGTCATTTTAAGCATCCAGATTGTTAGTCTTGAAGAGCTGCATAATTCGTTCTTTGACATGATTCACTTATCTTTTCTTGTTTTCATGTTTTTGGGTTATTCAACTTGGATATTTTTATCTCATTTTCACTAATTCCAGCTCTAATTGAAAAAGTATGGCACCTATTGTACTTTTTTCCTTTTTATTCGAAATCCAGGAAAATTCAGGAAAATTTTGCAGAGAAAAATGTATTAATACTTTTCAGTTACGTGAATTTAGTATTCTTTTAGAAGTAAATTAGTTTAAAGTTAGTGTTATTATTATCATTTTCGTTAATTCTCTTAAAATAGTAAATAAATTCTTATTATCATGGAAATAATGCATCTCAGCAAGTTCTACAATTCTTTCTTTGACTCCATTCAATTACCTCTTTTGGTTTCGGCGCAAAATCGTTTTTAACACATCGTTTCATATGCGAAAACAACGATTTCGAACTCACAACATTTATTAACTATTAAATAGCAGCGATATGAAAAAAGATAGGGATAAAGTGTCAAATAACAAGTTATAGAGAATGTTAATGGGGACCAAATGAACAATAGTAACGATAAATTTTATTGATCAATAATTAGCATAATTAGAGAACTTCTCAAAAACGTTAGTTTTGAGTTATTTTGTTAGTAAAAAGTGATTTAATGCCCTTAGCTAAAAGACATACAGCGATAGGAAACTTTCTCAGCTTTCCAATGAAACCTTGGAAATAACAATATAAAGCACATTTTTCAGATTAGAGTCTTTTAAGCACTTGCAAGTCGAGTACAGGAAAAGTTTAGTAATAAAATTACAAAAAAAGATGAGAAGAGATAGGAATATTATGTTCAAGAACAAATTATGGATCATCCTAAAACCCAACTTTTGGATAAAAGATATTGCTACAATCATACTTCATTATTTTGAGAAAATTATCAAAAATCTCCTCAAAAACACCAACTTTAAACTACTCTATAACTAAAAGGTAATTAAAACTAATTAACTGGAGGATATGAGAACACCATTTAATAGGAAATTTTCGCACGTTTCGAATGGGACTGAAAGTATTAAAATACAAAGTACACTTTTTGAGTTTGAGGTAGTTGAAAAGAAATAAGTTTTCTACACAAAAAGTTCAATAACTCTCTAACGGTTGAGATTTGCTGTCATGTGTAGTACAATTTTTTTCTCCAAATATGTCAGCCAATCACCCCCCCCCCCCCCCCCCGAGAGGTTCTTAACCATGAACCAAACACCCTGTATATTCGTGAACTGGTTCATGATGTCTAGTACATGATTTGCAATCTATTTTGTGTGCTGATGATATTTAGAAGATATCGCTAATCATTTATAATTTCATGCAACATGATAATGATTATTCGTGGAATCATTTTTATTCCATGCACTGTTTTTTGAAATGTCCAGCTGCTAGCGACCATAGTAATAGACACGAGCGTTAGATATAAAAACTATTAGGACCTCCAACATCGTTATTCGATAGATAAGGTTAATGGTGATGTCTGGATAGAAAACGAAAACTGCGCTGAGAATCCCAAATAGTGTGCGTGATATAATTCACAGAACAAGATATCGCGAATCAGTCATATTTTTAAGATCCAGTTCATGTTGTCACGTTACTTTGAATAAAAAACCGATAGTAACCAAAAAGTAATAGATCACAATTAGGTGTAGAGAGTTTACGAATACCATGGTAAAACTTCTGATATCATGAACATTAGTCATATTAATCTTTGTGTCAAATTTACGATAACATGAACAGAAATTACGAAAATCGTGACTAAGATCCTGAAATTATGAACATGAATTACTCTATTTATGACTAAAAAATACGATAACATGAACAGCAGACTTAGATCCTGAACTCATGAACATGAACTTAGATCCTGTAATCATGAACATGAATCACTCTACTCATAACTAACAAATCACGATAACGTGAATAGAAATTACAAAAATCGGCCTAAAATCCTGAAATCATGAATTTTGATCCCGCTAGTCTGATCGTAAAATGCGATAGTAAACTCATGAATAAGATAGCACAATAACGTGATGAGAAATCACAAGAATCGCGAAATAGCTCTAGAGATCATGAACATCATTTGACTGTCGGCTGTATATTCCGAAATCATGAACTAGAATCACAACATAAACTAAACATGTCAAGGGAACAACAACAGTACCCTAACCAAACATTCTAATGTAACGCCATGTATATATTCGGAACGAACTAGTTTTTTGAAAACACAAATTGTTTCATGAATTCGAGGTTTATTATTCATAATTTCAGGAGCTTGGTCACGGTTTTCGTAAAATGTTTAGTTCACGAAATCGAGTCCTTATTTATGACGGGTTTTTTTCGTGTACGATTCCATGGCTGGTTATGTTCAATATAATAGTGGAAATGGCCATTACATATTCAGTATGATTTGCACATACATAAAATGAATCGACAGCCACGAACTTGAGAAGCTATGTGTCGTAGCTGAAACACTTGAACCCAGCAGCGGATCCAAGAGGAGGGTTCGGGGGGGTCCGGACCCCGCCAGCAAGTTTCAACTTGTTAGCAAATTTTAAATTAGTTTCAATTTTACAGTAGTTTTCCAACTCAAAATCAGTTCAACCCAATTTTTACTCTGGTTTTACAGACCTACTAGGGAAGTTTATTTAGGATGAACTAGGAAATTTTCTTCGGTGGGGGGGGGGGGGGGGGGGTAATTGATGAGGGAAGGTGGGTTTAGGCAACGATGGTGTGTGGGGGATAGACCGGGATTAGGTTGACGATGTTCAGATTGAATGCATACCCAACAAACAACTTAGCTGGATAATAGCTTAAACAGTTCTTGTTCAGCTTATTCTTTCGGATTAAAGGCTTGTTCAGCTTTCGTTGTCTGTTGGGTAACCTTTCTATATGACAAAAGCAAAAAAGTAAGGTGAACTTATGCATATGAGACATCACTTTTTTCACTTAAACTACCATAACAAACGAACAAAACGCACCAGGGCTTCCAAATTTCGAGAAACATCGTTGATTGAGCTTCAAAACAAACGCTAAAAAATTGATGCAGTTTGTTTGAGTAGAAAAAAAATATTCTGAGAAATTATGGTGAACGTATAAATGTGGGACTCTGGGCAATGCTCTAATACGGGTGCGACGGTGACCAAGGGGGGGGTGATGAAAGATGGAGCTGTTAGGGTAAGTGGGGGGAGATACTACACCAAACTGCATATTATACCTTCCATTTAAGACCTGTTTTGAGAAAATCGGCTCGGTCATCTCCGAGTAACCGATGCGCAATTGTTGGTCACACACATACACACAGACATACACACATACGAATTCACACGTTTTCCGAACTCAACGAAGTGAGTCGAATGGTATAAGAGTGTTGGCCAACAATTTCAAGCAATTCGTAACTCATTTTAATTATTTTTGCGTATGTATAAATATATTGATTTCCGGTTTATATGGAAATTTCGCATGTGTCCGAATAATTCAACCCGTAACACAGGAACCAGAACTCCGATTCAAAGGAAATTTAATAGCATTCAATAGGAATATTCTAGCTTTCATTTGAGACTGATTTTGTGAAAATCGAGTCATACATTTCTGAGAAGAAGAGAAGAATTCAACTCAGGAACATAACCACTTTCCCGAAACTTCCGGTTCCGCCGAAGTTGTCCAATGTGGTCAACGTGCGTTTGATTGGGCATCAGTGAGCTGAAGCTATAAATTCAAACATTTTCGAACACATTTTATGAAGTTTTGCATCTTTTAGATACCATGCTGAATCCGATTTACATGGGAATTTCATGCGTGACCCCACTCTTCAACCTGTAACTCCGGAACCGGAACTCGGAATTCAATGAAATTCAATAGCAGCCTATGGGAACGTTGTACCTTTCATTTGAGACTAAGTTGGTTCAGCCATTCCTGAGTAACCGATGTGCTTATTTTTTGGTCACATACATAAATACACACGCACACACACACATACGCGCACACGCACAGACATTTGCCTAACTCGACGAACTGAGTCGAATGGTTAAGAGACTCAGCCCTCCGGGCCTCGGTTAAAAAGTCGGTTTTCAGAGTGATTGCATAGCCTTTCTATTGGAAAAGGGCAAAAATGATCCCAAAAACGTGAATAAAGTGCCATGAATTCTGGAACAATCACGTTTTTAAGTTACGAAAACATGACCATGAACAAAAATCATGTGATTTATATTTATGTTCAATTTCCCTTCAGTAACACCCACATAACGCTTTTATTAGTGGAACTATATGTTTTTATTTTGTAAACTTCAGTCACAGTTTCCGCCATGCTATTACTCAATCGATATTCTGTACGTGAACTTTATGAACATCAGTCATAAAACTGAAAGTTTTTTTATGATGTTATTCATAGATTTAGTAACATTAGTTTACAAATTCAAAACATTCTGAATGTGAACTTGTGAACTATTTCACGAAACTCGGTATTTTATTCATGAAACCATTAAATCCTCGTGAACTACTTTATGATTCCTAATCCATTAGTTACGATCCAATATCCGTACTCGTGAAATAGTTCACAAAACATTACATATTAACCAAGTATTCATGAACTGGTACATGATTCCTAGTATAGTAGTGCCCATGAAATTGTTCACAAAATTATAAAATATTCATGTATTCAATTATAAAATATTCATGTAATACGCACTACTTCCGACGTCGTGGATTAGCACTGAAAGAGAGAAGAAATGATTGTCACTGGTTGAATTTTCCAGTTTTCAACTGTAACTATAATATATTTTTTGAATTCAGTATCTAACTGGCAAAATAATGCAGAATCTAAATTTGGGTTAAACCCCTGTATTTATGCATAGGTGCATATAACCTAACTCAAATTAAGTCATATTTTTTGTGTTTCCTCGTTAGCAAAAAGAACTTCTGTGCAAACCGGGACATCAGTCTTGATCAGTCGTTTACCCTACACATATGTTATGTGTAATTTTTTTGGATCTAGTGTCTAGCTAGCGGCCCAGTCAGCTGTTAGCTATTGACGAGGAGAATCCGAAACACAAAAACTATGACTCAATCTAACTGGCGTTGGGGATTCCTAGTATCCCAGTATCCTTTTTGTGTGAACCAAAATGATACTTAAGCCCTCAAGTATCAGTAGTACCGTTGAAGTATCGATACCTGAATATTTTTGTTTTCAAAGAAAACAAGAAAGTCTCTCGCGACACAATTCAGCGCAATTCACTGCTCAGAGGCCTAATGCAACGGTACGGGTTGCCTGCTCCTTTCATTTGCACTCTACGCCTCTTTAATTATATATGAAATGTACCAAATCGGTCCACGTTCTTTTATTTGCAGACGAAACAATAGATGTCGCCAAAACACTGCTTAAGGAAACAGATTGCGATACAGAGTGTACGGCTCAGATGAGGGAAGTGAAGAATTCATTATTCACCTGGGCGTTCTAATGTTTCCGAGATCGCGGGCGTAGATGTGCGTGGATGATCGCGAAAGATTCGAGTGTTTGTATGTTAATTTGTTTGATGGCGTGGGCGTTTGTCGTATGTATGTAACTTCGTGTGCATAAATTCAATTGTATAACAATGTAGTCAGATTACTTGAATATTCGAGAGAGTTCTTCAATATTCATGCAAACCGCGAGTCTGATGTTTAATTTTGAGTGTACGGTTCAGATACTAGAAGAGAGGGAGTTCCCCCATTTCACTAGAGTGCCCGGCAATGAAACTTGTTGTCTAGTGTACATGAGCGTCATTCATTTTTTGGAGGATTGTCCAACTGAAGGCATGTACGTAAGCTGCTAGGAGGGTAGGGATTTCCGGACGTGGCAGATTCATGATCGCTTGGAAACACGCATTTGAATTGGTCATGGAACTGCGTGTAGTAATGCGTAAGTGTTAAGCCGTTCACACACTGTGTGGATAACCGCAAATGCATGTTCGCGTTGGCAACCAGGGTTGTACTATCGAGCAAAACTCGAGCGTTTGTATTTTAACGGGTTTGACGCGTCTGTGTGTTGCGTGAATAAATTCATTTCTATAACCGCGTAATCGTTTGCATATTCGCGAAAGCTTTTAAATGTTTGCGCGAACCGCAATTTTGAATACACGTTTCACATCTAGAAGGGAGTGAGTTGTCGTCGTTTTTTTTTTTGAAGCGAAGACTGAAGGCATGGACATAGGCAGCTAGGACAAAAAGGGGCTTTCGAATGAGATTGATTCACGATCGCGTCGTATAATCGCACTTGAGACCGCGTATATTAATTAGTAAGTACTAACATGTTTACTTGATAACCGGAGTGTTTTACGTATGCTAGATCGTCGGCGTAGGTATGCGCAAATCACCGCGATTGCATGTTCACATGCATTAAGAGAATTTTATTGCCGTGAAGGGCACAAGTGTTTCTATGTGAACGTGTTTGATCGCGTGGGCGTTTTTATCACGCGCGTGCTAGCGTGTGTTTTACTTACCGTGTTTGAATTCGTTTATACAATCATGTTGCTGTTTGCATATTTGCGTAGGTTTTCGAGTGCTTGCGCGGGCCTTCGTACAGATGTTTAATTTTGAGTGTATTAGTGTATACAAGTTCCGTATTTTTGAGCGGGAGCTCCCGGACGAGTCTGAATCACGAATCGCGCGGGAGCAGGGATACCAGGTATATTTTTCAAATGTCTTCGTTTGTCTTCACCGACCAGGATTCTGAATCGGTTTTACCTTTCTCATATAAAGAAAGGCTATGCAATCACTCCAAAAATCAACTTTTCAACCGAGACCCGGAAAGCCGAGTGTCATATACCATTCAATTCAGTTCGTCGAGATCGCCAAATGTCTGTGTGTGTATGTATTAGAGTGGGACATGGTTATATAAAAAAATAAAATTTAGTTCCGAGCAACTTTTTGGATTCAATTTAGCTCCCAGAACAACTTTGCAAATTTTTAACTCGATCGGTGAAATTATATTTTTGCGTTCATGGTTTAAAGTTTACATGGAATTTCGTATAGGAAAATTGTCTTTTGCAAATTAGTTCTTCCAAGAGTCGCCCGTTATCTCCTAAAAATAAAAAGATGGCTGATTTTTTTGGAAATTTGTCAAGGAAACAAAGTCTAGAAGACTGCAAAACGATCTGATGATTGTGGAAAAAGTTATTAAAGAAAAACCGATTGATGCCCTGAAGATTGATGAAAATTTCACTTTTCATAGCATCACTGTTTCTTACGGTCTAATTATATACAAAAATTTTAACATTTCTCTTATTATGTACAAAAGAAGCCTCAATTTATCACTTAAAACCTTGCGAAGTGGCCAAATAGCATAGATAAGCGATTTAGATACATTAACAAAGGATTAAATCAAAATTGCGTATAATTGGAAAAAAATGAATATTTTATGAATCGTCAGAGCATCAATTGGTTTCTGCTTAATAACTTTTTTCTCAAGCGTCAGATCGTTTCGTGGTTTTCGAGACTTTGTTTTTTTGTTAAATTTTCTATAAAAGCCACATAATGATTTAGTTTTAGAAAGTAATGGGCGACTCCTGAAGGAATTATTTTGTAAAAGTTAATTTTCCCATACAAAATCCCATGTAAACTTTAAACAGTGGGCACAAAAATATAGTTTCACCGATCGAGCTAAGAATTTGCACAGTTGTTCTAGGACCCAAATGGTACCTAAAAAGTTGCTCGGAGCTGGAATCTAATTTTTGTCCCACTCTAGTATGTATGTGTGTGTCAAATAATGTCACTCGATTTTCTCAGAGATAGCTGAACCGATTTACACAAACCTAGTTTCAAATGAACGCTCCCATAAGACGCTATTGAATTTTTAATTGATCGGACTTCCGGTTCCGGAGTTACGGGTTGAAGCGTGCGGTCACGCAGCAACTTCCCATATAAACTGGTAACCCTATGGTGTCCGAACGATGCAATGCATATTCAAATGGGTTCAACATTACTTGGATTTGCGGGTCTACATCAATAATGACTAATCAAAGTAGTTTTGAGCACATTGGCCACACATGACGGTTCTTGATGCCCCCAGGGAACTTACCAAGTTTGACTAATATCGTGAAATCATGAACATAAATACATAATTCTCCACTAATGACCAAAATATCACAACGTGAATAGAAAGTCATGACAAAGTTCCTGAAATCATAAACATAAATCACGTCACTCGTCATTAAAATATAAAAATCGTAACTAATGTCCTGAAATCATGAACATGACTCCCTCTACTCATGACAAAAATTTTACGATAACGTGAATAGAAATTGCGAAAATTGCGACTAAGATCCTGAAATCATGAACATAAATTCAGCTAGTCTGACAGAAAAATCCGATAGTAAACTCATGAATGAAACAGCACGGTAACCTGGTAAGAAATCACAAAAATGGCTAATAAGCTCCTCAAATCATGAACATCGTTTGACTGTCATGTCGGCTGTGTATCCCCACATCATGAACATGAATCATAACAAAAACTAAACATGTCCTGCGATCAACAACAGTGACCCAACCAAACATTCGAATGTAACGCCTTGTATATATTCAGGGCGAACTAGTTTTTTTTTGAAAGCACAAATAGTTTCGTGAATACGAGGTTTATTATTCATAATATCAGGAACTTGCTCACGGTTTTCGTAAATCGTGCAGTTCACAAAGCCGTGACCTTTAGTTCATGAATTTATGAACGGATTTTTTCCGTGTTCCAACTAAACTGTACAAGTGTAAACTCTGAAGATGTCCATCTCACTCCAGGTGTCCGTCTTCAACGCACTTCCCCTACATACGCATGTCGGCTAATATGAGCACTTCACTTTACGTCTGTTAGCTGCTATAACATACATATTCAAGCACTTAATCAAATTAGATTTTATTCGCTCTAACGGAGCTGCCTTCAGCCGGTAGTAGTAATGTTTGCTCAGATTTCATGTAGCTTTCATAGGTTAGACGGCTCTCTCTACGAAACCCATCACATGGATCTCCAACGCAAGCTGTTGCATAATTGAGCAAATGGAAGTATCTCTTTGCGAGTGCTTTTGAATTAAACTATTCAGTAATGAAATTCTTTTGCGGTGCCATGCGAATGTCTGGTTGACTGGAAATTAGTTTTATCAGAACGCTTCGTTCAAATTTGTTTGTTGTTTTGTCGGTTAGTAACCGTACGTCTCTGACGAAAGTTTTACTTGCATCTATGTCCAAATTTCCTATTCGTTTCAAATTGCCTCGAGCAACCGAGATTTGAATTCATAAAGAATTTCTAGATTGGATCCAACAAATTTAAATATTGTTACCAAAAAACCAATGACTTTCCATGGCCATTGCATTTAATCCAATTTGAAAGTGGTAGACCCTATTTGTTATATCAATATTGATCCGGGGGCTTCAACTACACGCCAAAAGATTAACCGGTATAGTATCGGGGAAGTCAATTCGACCCGTATCATTGAAATATGATCCGCCCATACAGGGATAGCGCTGAATAACGACGACGCCGCCGCCGACGGCCTGATTAGCCAATGTGTGTGTGTGTGTACATATATAGGATTATGGGCCGACACAGAAGCGCAAGCTTTTCTCGTACATCTACCGGTCGTGCTCTCGCTTGATTGCAGCAGGTTGCACTTTTCGGTTTCTAATACCTACCTACCCTCTCCATGGGCTCGATTTCATACCAATTCAGCCGTTTCGCGTTTCGATTCACGAACTGCCGTTATTGGCGTGTATCGCGTAAATATGCAATTTTACGATACATCCCCCCTCCCCCGCCCTCGGTTGCATTCTCGAAAAGTGAAGCTAACGGCGTATGTTCTCTATTCTCCTCTATTCTGCCGGAGGCCATTAAAATGTATGATCATTTTGTAATACTGTTTAGAGGAACACATAATAGTCCTCTGATATCGTCCCTGTCACTGTGTGCAAGTGCTGCGCGATGATTATGGCCGCAGGCCAACAGTGTGGCAGTAAATTTTGCAATGTGCAAATAATGAAAACCCGTCCCGTGTAGCACCAAAACCGAGGACTTTACAACTTTTTCCCGCCCCGATGAATGGTGTGACAAATATTTGCGCCATCCATTTAGACAAACATGGTAAAACTCGCAGGTAGAAACGGTTAGTAGATGTTAGAGGGATGAGATTTAGGGGTATGCGGAAGTTGCAAAAAAGGCCAAATATGACATCAAGTGAGAAGGTGGGTCGACCTGATGGGTCAATTTATGGTGTACGGTGTGGGACAGCCAATAAAAGCCTGAGCATTAGCTGATATTTTCGTTGCCATGCATTCTCACTTGTTCGGGTAGATTTTGTGCTTTTATGGGACTGAATTCTAGTCAGCTTGTGTCAGGGTGGGATGGGCGAGAGCTGTTTGAATATGAGATGTTTGCATGTTTTACAACGGGTTGGTTATTGTCGAGGAAAATGCTGATCCTGTCGGACGTTTCAAGTGAGCAGGCTGACTGGGTATGTGTGGAACGATGATAACCAGTCAAAAATTCATTGAACAATAGTTTGACCGCAATGTAGAAGTTTCTGGTATAATAGGATGATCATTTTATTTCAATTGTTTGTGTCAACTCGACACATCGTTTAAAACGCATTTAGTTCACATAGCAGTATGATAATACCTTTCTTAGAGGACTACTGTCAAACGGGGTTACTTTTAAGACTTGTCAACTTCAAAACGAATAACAATAATTAAAACTAAAAATGCTGAAGCTTCAGCACAGCAGTCAACATACACAAGCCCGTTTCTTCTATAATTAAGAGTAATTTCCGGTTTATCAGTCATGGAGTAGACAGCGAAAACAACAATATTGTTTTGACGTAGGACTACGTCTTTGTTTTCGATATAGGGGTGCACTTTCCAAATTCCGCAAAAATGGTATGTAACGAAAAGTGGTCCAATTTTAAACGCATATAATTCAGTCATCTCACGATGATTTTTCAAATGTTTTGCACATATTGCTCCGAAATACTTCTAAGAATAGATTCCAATAGATAAGCTCAAAGATATTTGATATCAAGGCATTAAAAATTTAAATAATGTACAACCTAGTCAAAATATCACGCATTTACACACAGAAGATAGCGCTTCCCAAGTCCGGCACGACAGATTTTTGTACCTATCGCGCTATACGCTTCTATGCATGACGTCATCATCGACTATTTAAAGAACGGATTTGGCCGGACAAGCTCAGTTGCCTGTGTTGGGTTCGTTTCCAGCACACTTTTATGTACAATATCGAACACAACAGGGAAATTAAAGTGTTATTTGACAGTCAAAGAAAAATCAGGTAACTCCTCACACCTACGATAATTGCATTTAATTTACACCAAGTTAGTCGGAATGAGAAAGGCTAAGTTTTATGCAGGAACAGATAGAAGCATGTGGAAGGCTCGAGCGAGAGGAGAGCATGGAGGGTGAAATATCATGACCAATAGTGGTCATAAGAAACCGATAACACATACTTCAAATATCTTTCACAGTATGAATTGCCACCTTTTACAGTCAGTTATCATTCATAAATACCATATCAAAAAATGTAAATATTAAGCGACTCTTGTTAAGGAGATGATAAGTTTTCGTTATTGTGCGCTCGTTTCATGTTGAACTGACGAATAGATTGCAAAATATAGATCAAAACCAATTAACTGACGTCATTTTTAAGAAAATGCTAAGCTTTTCAAAGAGAAAATGCCTTAAATCCCGAGCGAATAAATGAAATACGCGAATAAAATGGACGATGTTTGTTTACATATTTCTGATTTTTCTCTAAACTTTTGTAGAGGGAACCTCAGTACACTTGAATGTCCCCATTATTCGTACACAAAATCGCTTGTACATTAGAGCTCCATTTACAAACACGGTTAACATAGTGTCGTGGTACTAGTTGTCTCTTTCGCTTATCATCCTCACCGTTGACTCATTTTGCTTTGTACGCTTGGGTTCAATGTTTGAGGCAAATGTGTATCTAATTTGTTAGCAGGGTTACCATATTCATAGATTTTTCTGTAATGTCACAGATTTTTTGATCATAGGTTCTCTTTCCCAGATGGCAGATTGTTGGCATTTTGATGAAAATTTCACAGATTTTTGGAAATATTGTGATTTTTCACAGATTTTCGGAAAATTATCACAGATTTTTTCCTGTTTCAGTTATCACAGATGGTAAAAAGATATTTTTGGCCGAAACATAGATTTCAATGTGGCATCCCTGCATGCGTAACCTGCATGATAGCAATCTGTGCTTTCGTTGTGCAAAGACGAAAATTTTCTTAGCAACAAATTTACTCGGATCGATGGAAAGCACAACGAAAGTTACTTATTAACGTTCGATCAATTCATTGATTTATTTCAACTCAGCCTATCCTATTTTGATTCTGCTAATAGGTACATACTACAAAGCCTATTTATAAATGACACTGCCAGTCGAAAAATCGTTGCAAAAACTCATCTAAATCCATATATAAAATTGTTTTCGATTCTTGTATTTTTATAGTTTCTATATATGATTAAGACCACTGCATTCGCTACATTTGTATGCGTACTTTAGGAAAGTACAATAATGGCAAAATATAACTAGAAAGCTTGGTCTATAAATGAAATGTGATTATATTGTCTAAAATTTGATTTTTCTTCACCGGTCCGGGTTTTTTGCCAAACATAATCGAAACGTTTTTAAAAGCTGATCATGTGCTATAAAGATTTAGTTCCAGATATTAGTTTGGTCATGGTTTCCTGTCTTCTTTCTTCGGCTCTTCTCAAATAAGTTTAATCGGATTCGATCACCTACTACAAATGAAATGACCTGATAACCAAGAAGGTTTGGTTCAATATGTAACATTAGATGTTGATTGGTTGCGCTTAACCTATACGTAAGAAATATATTTGATTTATTATTACTCTAAATATACTAAGAAAATAAATATTTTAAATTAAGTAGTATAGTCCTCTACAGTTCGTGCAACCCCATAGGGCTGCCCCTGGTAGTTTTTAATTCCAACGTTGAGATGGATTTATTCCACCTTTATCAAGGATTCTAAAAAAGGGGAAAAACAGTTATTGAGATGTACGTTAGAGTGACAAGAAAAAAATGACCCCTATCGGCCCACCCCTGAGTCGATTCCTAGTCCCACCAGGAGTACTTGCTCCAAATTTGAAGCAACTCGGACAAGTCTAGCTACCGGACCAACGTGCCTGAAGTTTGCATAGAATTTTTCGGCAATTTACATGGGGAAAATCAACTAGCTCGCATTTTCGCCACTAGATGGCCTTGTTTGAATCGTATTATCACTGTAAGTAAAAATAAGAAAGATATTTTAATTGTCTACCAACTTTGTCGAAAACTGCTAATCAATCCGGCTTTGTGAAAGAAGTTATTAAACTTTTAGCGAAGTGCTGTCTGAGTCAGTTTTGCATAGGGCCTAGCAGTGCATGGTTGTGTATCAGTCTTGATTCGCATGAACTAAACGTTTTTGTGAAATAATGGTTAGGTTTAGCTGAATAGCATGTTCAGAAGAATCAAAGTAAATAATACTGACTGATATCCGCGATACTATTTTGAGCGAGATCCAGTCTGAAATTCGCAGCAATTTGAAATATTGGATGGAATCGGTCCCTGCCACTCCATTGGTTGTGAACAGAAAATCACCTTTCATTAGGTCTGAAAGAAGAAAGAAACGCAAGAGGGACGATGATTTTGATGAAGCTGTATCTAGGCCAGCAAAAAAGCTTTTGTCTGGTACTGACGTCCATGGAGGTGATGCTTCATCGATTGCAGTAGCTTCTACTCAGAATGGGGAGCCAAAGTTTTGGTTGTACCTGTCCGGGGTAATGCCACAGGTACCAGATGATACGGTAACAGAAATGGTCAAGACTGGACACCAAAAACGTCGAAGTACACAAGCTGGTTCCTAAAGGACGAGATGTGCGCACTTAAACATTTGTTTCCTTCATAGTTGGATTGCCTATTGATAGAAAAGACAAAGCGATGACTGCTTCCACATGGCCCGTTGGTATCCGATTCAGCGATAACACGATCAAGGGGTTTTGGAATCCCACTCCTCCTCAACCGATAGCAGAAACACCGAAGTCAGCAAAGTAAAGCCTGCTCCGCCACATGCTGCCAGTGCTCCAAACCGACACTTCATCGGCACAACTTTGCCTCGCCTGCCCACTCAAGCCATCCAATTCTAAGTCGGACGGTTTCTTGTCCGTCTACTATCAGAATGTTCGAGGAATGAGAACAAAAACTCAGGACTTCTTGCTGGCACCTTCCTCTTGCGATTATGATGTTATTGTTCTCACAGAAACCTGGCTGCGCGCTGACATACATAACTCGGAACTTTCAATGAACTACACAATCTATCGTTGCGATCGGAACTCTTCCTCTAGTCAACTACGTCGCGGGGGTGGCGTTCTTATTGCGCTAAAAAATAATCTCACTGGCACTGTAATAAAAATGCCTGGTTTTGAATGCTTGGAACAAGTTATTGTGCGCATTTCACTACCAAGTAGCGCTCTCTATATATTTGTTGTATATATCTGCGGCCGAACAGCAGTCCAAACCTGTACAATGCCCACTCCTCTGCAGTTCAACAAATTCTGAATAAAGTTAGTAGCTCAGACAGTGTACTTATTGTAGGTGATTTCAACTTTCTCCATCTCAGATGGATATTCGACGATGATCTCAAATGTTACCTGCCTGAAAATTCCACAACCGAACAAGAAATAGCTATCACGGAAACGATAGTCGCTGGGGGACTGTGTCAAATCAACACGCTCACTAACGTAAAGGGACAGACGCTCGATCTGGCATTCGTGAACTACGACGATTTAGTCGAACTTCCCGAGCCTCCGACCTCTATACTCAAAGTGGACGCTCACCATGAACCCTTCGTGCTGAGGTTTAACATGCAAGTTGAAACAGAAGACGCTTTTGCCGAAGGGAAAATGTACTTTTGCATATAAAATATTTAAAATAATCCATAAAGAATTGTAAAACGATCCATAAAAAAGTTGTCAATGTTCCATAAAACAAAAGTGAAAATCCATAAAACTGTGAGAATGATCCATAAAAAAGGGTGATTTGATCCATAGATTTGGTAAAATTGAACCATAAAATGGTCTCAAAAGAGCACTAAAATAGTAATAAAAGAGCAATTAAAATGAACCAATGCCCCATAAAAATATTGGAAATGTTCCATAAAATGATACATTTTGCGCCATAAATTAACTGACATTGATCCATAGAATATTAACAATGTACATTAAAACACGTCGATATGTTCCATAATATCGACAAAAATGTTCCACGGTATTACAAAATGGAGCAATAAAATGTCAGAAAAAGTTCCATAAATTTGATGAAAATGTTTGCTAAATAATTTTTCTTGGTCCATAGAAGATGTAAAAATGAACATTAGAAATGATTCATATATCGAACGAAATTATGATTCATGGATATTTACAAAACGATCCATAAGAAAAGAAAATGTAAAACGACCCATTAATATGTGCTTATGCATTAGAAAAAATAAACTTAATGAATTCATGCGAAATTTTATGGTAAACTTAAAAAATAAGTTGTGCTTAATAATTCTCATAACAGTGACAGTGTTTTAACAAGTGAGCTTATACTGGGAGTTAGTGTGATGCGGCTTGGCCGCATATCCGGGGCCAAGGATCCGAAGCGGCGCAAAGCCGCTGAGGATCCGTTGGACGAGGCATTGATTAACCCGTAGCTGGAATTGCAGGCAAACCTGTGGTCCTCTCGTTTGCCCGGTTTACTTAAACATAGGGGCTATAGCTAGTTAAAAGCCGACTGAGCGGCAGCGAAGTCGGACAGTGCACAAGAAAGCGATGTGGCGTAGCCACATTAGTCAGTGTTCGTGTATAAAGTGTCCGTTTTCGCTTCAGATAGTTATTCAGATAGTATTTGCGACTCATGCCAGCCTGTATAGGTGGTCTAATAACACTCAGCGCTCTAATATCATAAATACCCTGACGTTTAAAGAGTTGCCATAATGATTTCAGGTTAGCTAAGGTCAGTTAGCTGACTAGTTGGGTACGGAAGCTGAAGTTTAACTATAATGTATGCATTGTTTGTTGTAGTTTGACATTACAACCAAATGTAATAAACTTTATTATTAGTTCGAATAGCAAAAATTTCGCATGAATTCATTAAATTTAATTTTTCTGGTGCATAAGCACATATTAATGGATTAACATTTATTTTCTTATGGATCGTTTTGTAAATATTCATGAACCATAATTTAACGTTCGATATATGAATCATTTCTAATGTTCATTTTTACATCTTCTATGGACCAAGAAAAATTATTTAGCAAACATTTTCATCAAATTTATGGAACTTTTTCTGACATTGTATTGCTTTATTTTGTAATACCGTGGAACACTTTTGTCGATATTATGGAACATATCGACGTGTTTTAATGTACATTGTTAATATTCTATGGATCAATGTCAGTTAATTTATGGCGCAAAATGTATCATTTTATGGAACATTTCCAATATTTTTATGGGGCATTGGTTCATTTTAATTGCTCTTTTATTACTATTTTAGGGCTCTTTTGCGATTATTTTATGGTTCAATTTTACATAATCTATGGATCAAATCACCCTTTTTTATGGATCATTCACACTTTTTTATGGATTTTCAGTTTTGTTTTATGGAACATGGACAACTTTTTTATGGATCGTTTTTCAATTTTTTATGGATCATTTTTGTTGTTTTAGCGGCGCAAACTTAGGGCTGCCTTTGCCGAATCCGTCGACGGTCTCAATTTTGAACTCAATCGCTGCAATTTTGAAGAAGTGTCTGCGGCCTTCGATGCTGTTGACTGGTTCGATCTGTTAAGTGGAAACGATCTGGATCATGCTGTCGCGGTGTTCTACGGAACTCTATACGAGATACTACGCCGCATAGTTCCTAAGAAACGTGTGAACAGAAAGACGGACTACAAGTATACGTGGTGGAATTCCGAGCTTCGTCGACTACGTAACATTCTCCGAAAACATCGCAAGCGTTACTTCAGTCACAAGACCGACGAAAACAAAGCCGTTTTTCGCCGAACAGAACTTCAATACGAAACAGCCCGGAATAGTGCATTCGGCGAGTATACAAGCAACCTACAAAGTATACAGAGTATACAAAGCAACCTTCGGAACAACCCCTCGACGTTCTGGAAGTTTGTGAACAGCAGAAAACGCGCTGGTGGCATTCCCGTAAATGTTTATCTTGGAGATGCCAGTGCGCAATCCACAGCCGAATCCGTAGACCTTTTTGCAGAACATTTTCGTGGGGTATTCACCAACCCAGCTATCTCTCCGTCACAAGAGTATATAGACACATTACCATCATACAATATCAGTCTCCCTAGCTTAAATTTGACTGAAGCAGACGTGTTGAAAGCTCTATCCAGTGTCGACCCATCGAAAGGACCAGGTCCGGATTGTTTGCCTCCGATATTCATAAAAGGATGTGCACGATCATTGTCATTACCGGTCAGAATTATTCTTAACCGCTCAATCACTGAAAGCGTCTTCCCGAGTGCATGGAAACAAGCGGTTATATTTACAATTCACAAGGCTGGAGACATTCATAATGTTGAAAATTACAGAGGAATCTTACTTTTGAACTGTTTTGCTAAAGTCCTTGAAAAATTTGTTTACAATGAGTTGCTGCTTCTCACATCATCGACGAATGTCAGCATGGATTTGTGAAGCAACGTTCTACAACTTCAAATTTGATGATGTACACTAGCATCTTGGTCCCCTCTGTTGAGAAGCGTCAACAAACCAATATGCAATATATTTTGACTTCTCGAAAGCATTCGATAAAGTACCTCAAAACATTGCTCTTCTGAAACTGTAAAGACTAGGATTACCTGCGTGGTTAACTGGATGGTTTCAATCATATCTGTCTTGTCGGAGTGCTTTCGTTGAAATTGGCTCAACACGTTCTAGCTTGCTCGACATGCCAACCGGAGTCCCTCAAGGAAGTCACCTAGGGCCGCTAATTTTTATTTTATTTATATACGACATTTGTGCCCGTATCAAATCTGGAAAACTATTCTTCGCCGACGATTTGAAGATTTTTCGTTCCATTGCTGGACTTGACTCTGCTGCACTTCAAGATGTACTTAATATTGCACAAGGGTGGCTGTTGAATGGTATGCAGATAAACGTTAACAAATGTAAAATGATAAGTTTCAGGCGATCATCAACTCTATCTCATTATGATTACTTGCTCCAAGGCCGCGTCATCGAAAGAGTAGACTCCATTCGTGACTTGGGAGTGCTTTTTGATAGAAAGCTTAGCTTCTTGGGTCACATCACCGCAACGACGGCGAAGGCATTCGCAACACTTGGTTTCCTGAAGCGAAATACCGCTGGCTTTAACGATTTCTACGCACTAAAATCTCTATATTGCCGATTGGTGCGAAGCATTTTGGAGTATGCTGTGCCATTGTGGGCTCCACATCACAACGTCCAAATAAACCGATTAGAACGCGTACAAAGATGTTTCGTGCGATACGCTCTAAGAAATTTACCGTGGAACGACCCTGCCCATCTACCACCTTACAACGATAGATGCATGCTGCTTGAATTACCGACGTTAGAGTTCCGCCGCGCATCCTTGCAAAGAATGTTTATATTTGATATGTTGTGTAATAACATTGACTGCCCAGATTATTCTTGCACGGATTAATGTGTTTACGGTCAAAACAATCCTGTGGATAGATGTTGCTACAAGTTCAACGAAACTTCACATCTGTTCGACTTTAATGTCACCACATCTAGTTATAAGTTAGCTATTAGGAATTTTTAATTAATTTAGAAAGTATGTTCTATTTTTTAATAATCTGTACGGTATCTACCGAAGATCGAACAAATAAATAAAAAATACGAGACATCACTTCGCTAAAAGTTTAATAACTTCTTTTCACAAAGTCGGATTGACTAGCAGTATTCGACAAATCTGTAGACAATTAAAATATCTTTATTATTTTAACTTACAGTGATAATACGATGCATACAGTGCCACCTAGCGGCGAAAATGCGAGCTAGTTGGTTTTCTCCATGTAAATTGTAAAAGATTCAATACAAACTTCAGGCACGTTGGTCCGGTAGCTATGCTCGTCCGATTTGCTTCAAATCTGGAGCAAATACTCCAGGTTGGACTATGAATCGACTCAGGGTGAGCCGATTGATTTTATTATTTTTCTGGGCAGTCTAGTGTACGTACATAGGAATCAATCCAAATGTTGATTTTAAACTCACATTTTTTGCTATTTTCTTGATATATTAAGATTGATCAAGAACATGATGACCGTACAACTCGTAGTTGCTACTCTTTGATTGACCAAAACAAACGAAATTTGCGCAGAGAATCAAATAATGGGGCCTGGGAGTAGCTATCCATTGTCAATGAGCACGTTTCGAGAGTTACATGCTTTGAAATGACAATAACGCGGCGCCGCCACGTCCCTACAGTTATCAGGGAAGAGAAGGAATGTTAGTGTAACAAACGTTGTTATGGAGACCGTGTATACCTTCGCATCTGCACGTTTGACACGGAAAGCAGTTTTTGTTAGTAGGTTTGGGTAAACAGTTACACAAATCTGGGTTCACTTTGATAAGTAATACGATCTATCTCTCAGTAGTGTTATCATGTGTTTATTGCTCTGGACAGCCGATTGCCGAGAATTTATGATAGATTTATCGTTTGGTGAATTATTTTGAAAACAATACAATATAATGAAAAGCGAGTGCGTTTAGCGTCTCGAGGTATTTTAAACGGTATAAAATAAGCACTACCGAAATACCTGAAATCACAAACCTTGTATGTCGGATATGCAACCGATGACATGTGCTCGGTTCTTTACGCTAATTACTAGAACAAGATTGGATACAATATGAACGAAAAGAAACTAATTTATCGCCTTTTGCGTCAATAATCCAGCTACAATATTTTTATGCTCATGAAGGAATATGGTTAACATAACAATAATATATTGTATGTACTACTCAAAAGCATATGCAAGTACCCAATACAATAAGAACAATTAATATAACTGATTTATGATTTAATGGACTAAAAGTAAACCAATGAATATGACTATAAAACATTCGTTCTTCGTGCTGATATGATCGCCGAAAATTGGTAACTGGTTTTGAATTGTCAATTCTCAACTCTCATACATATTTCAGAAGTCATCGTTCACTCTGACAAAACCATGCGTATTCTTCACGCGCAATTAAAACCCAGTTAGCTTCCCAGTTGGTCAAAATAACACTGGCCAGTCTAATGAAATGTCCGAACCTGCGGATAAAGGGCGAACACGAAATTATTGCGACACCGAAAATGTCATGCCAATTTTCTTATAATGTTTAAAATCAAACCAAAATTTTAGGGTAGTTTTATACATAGTTTACTTCAAAAATCAAAAGAAAAGTTAGATGGAGCCTTGAGTGTAAAATTGAACGCATTTTCGCTTGATGCCCTCCATCAAAGTCTTTACAGTGTCATCCGGTACCAGTTTCTCAGTTTTTTCCATTTTCTTAACATGTCCTTCTCGTCTTTGACTGTCTTCTTGCTCTTCCGAAGTTCCCGCTTCATCATTGCTCAGTACTGCTCCACCGGGCGCAGCTCCGGACAGTTTGGCGGATTCATGTCTTTTGGAAAAAAAAAAAATGGACAGAATTGGCCTCATACCACTCCAGGACACTTTTAGAATAGTGACATGATGCCAAATCTGGCCAAAATAGCGGAGCTTTGTCGTGCTGCTGTAAGAACGGCAAAAGGCGCTTCTCGAGGCACTCAGATTTGTAGATCTCGCCATTTACTGTGCCCTTTGTCACGAAAGGCTCACTCCTCAGTCCGCAAGAGCAGATGGCCTGCCAAATGAGATATTTGGAGGCGAACTTCAACATTTTCTTCTTCTTAAATTTGTCGTCCACATAGAACTTGCTCATGCCGGTGAAAAACTCTAACCCCGGAATTTGCTTAAAATCGGCTTTTATATAAGTTTCGTCGTCCATCACACAGCAGCCATATTTTGTCAGCATCTTCTCGTAGAGCTTCCGTGCCCGAGTTTTAGCCGTCGATTGTTGCCGCTCATCGCGTTTTGGGAAGTTCTGTACCTTGTATTATGTATTCCAGCTCTCTTCTTTGCATTCTGGACGTAGCTCTGCGACATGCCGATCTTTTTAGCCAAATCACAGCTTGAGACGTTGGGATTTGCTTTAATCATCCGCTTCACCTTTCCCTCCGCCTTTTTGTTCTCCGGTCCCGGTTTTCTTCCAGCTCCTTTGCCGTGGTCCAATGTTAACCGCTCCTGGAACCGCTTCAACACTCTGGAGACGGTTGAATGGTGAATGTTCAACATTTTTCCCAACTGCCGGAGCGACAGGTCAGGAAATTCCAGGTGTTTGGAAAGAATTTGTTCTCTCGACTCGCGTTGGTTCACCTCCATTTTCGTTGAATCTAAAAACACGACTTCGAGTTTGACAGCATGTAAACAATACACATCAATGAGAAAGTGTGCAAAATTTGGTTGATTTTTACCCAATGGTAAAAAAGTTATTCCCTGTTGAATGTGTCGCAATAATTTCGTGTTCGCCTTTTACAGGACAACTTTGCAATCGATCGATACGAGCTGTGGTCGGAGACTGGTTTTCGTGCTTTTTGTATGGCGATTACCTTCATTTGAGGGACAATGTTACCCCCAAGAAACATATTAAACAAATTGAACAAGCGTCTCTTGGTGGAGCCTGGCACATTATTCAACAGGTTGAATTTGATTCTGTCTGGCTCTAGGGCTTTATTTTTGCATGATAAGAGAGCAAGTGTGAACTGTACCATAAAAACGGTGTTTCGTTCGCGTTATCATGAGAGAACGCGGCGCCGTAGATCTTCTTTTGTGCTTGGACGGAATCCTAACAAACCTTCTTGACAAAACCCAATATCCAACAGTTTGAATGTTCCACGCTCTCGTTAGTACTGTTTCGGTTTTGTAAGCACCGGGCCGAGCCTCAATGTTTCTCTCGTTAGCTTGTTGACGAACCGGCGCCAGTAGCTACGTTTCTTGGCTTTCATCTAATTCTTCATTAGCGTTTCTAACATCGCGTACTATCGATAGCTAGCGAGTAGCCCGTCGTCCCGGAAGGTCTTATACGCGGCGGCCTTCTCCACATACACGTCTGAACACTCTTTGTCCTACCATGGGTTCGCGTCTGGTACGAGTTTAGTCTGAGCTTGAATTGCGGTATCGAGAATCAAGCCAGCCAGGAACCCGTACTCTTCCTCCGGAGGAAGCACTTGAGTGGACTCGATTTTGTCGGATATCGCGGATGCGTAGCTCTTCCAATCAACATTCCGTGTGAGGTCATACGAAACATTGATGGTATTCGGTGGCCCTGAACCGTTAGCGATATTAATTACAATTGGCAGATGGTCGCTGCCGTGGGGAGCAGAGACTACCTTCTACATGCAATCTAACCGCAGCGATGTCCAGCAGAGGGACAGGTCTAAGGCGCTCGGATGCGCTGGAGAGTCAGGAATCCGTGTCACTTCACCCGTAATCAAAATGGTCATATTGAAGTTGTCGCAAAGCTCATGAATTGAGGTAGATCGATTATCGTCATCAAAGCAACCCCATACCGCACAGCGGGAGTTAAAATCACCTAAGACTAGCCTCGGTGCGGGGAGGAGTTCCGCAATATCGCAAAGCCGTCGTTAGCTAATTGAGGCTCTAGGAGGGATGTAGGTCGAAGCAATGCAAAGGTTTGCCTTTAATTCTGGTTTGGCAAGCGACAACTTCCATGCCTGGTGTCGAGGAGAGGTCGATTCGATTGAAAGAATAGCACTTTTTGATCCCCAAAAGTACTCCTCAGTAAGAGTCTTCTCGATCCAAGCGAATAGTATTAAAATCGTGGAAGTGTAGGCCTATTTTTGAAGCAAGCCATGTTTCGCATAGTGCAACTGCATCGCATTTCAAGTTATTTAGTAAGATTTTAAAGGAATCGATTTCGGGGATAATGCTTCTGCAATTCCACTGTAGAACAGTGATTAAATCCGTGACCTCGTTCGATGAATTAGCCATCGAAGGATACATTCGCTGAAAGGAGGGGCCATTTCGCAGTGAACTGCATCAAAAATGTTTTTACTGCGGGAAGAAAGCTTATCAAGATGCTTTTAAAGGGGTCAGAAATATTGAAAGCTGTAAGAATACGGTCCACAATGTCAGTGAAATTTATTAAGCCAGCGCTGTTTTCTTTCTCTGGCTGAGATATGGGAGCACTTGGGGTTTTTGATGTTCCTGGAGGTGCTGGGAACTCCTTTTCTAAGCTCAGGTTTCTCAGACCGGGAGCGATATGCTTCGGTTTTGCACCAGTACCTCCTTGTGTAATTATTTTAGGGGTGCCACGAAGAGACACCGTTTGGCCTTTACGACGAAACTTGGAAGAGGAAATTTTCCTCCTTTGTCTATTGCTTCTAGGCACAGCAGAAGATGGTCCCTCCTGAGGTTCATCACAGTCGCCTTCGTCAGTAGACAAGTTGGTATAGATATTCGTAGATGCCGGTGGCGTAGCTTTCACAAGCATTTTTGCAAAAGATCGCTTAGAGCGTCCCTGAAGGGAACGCTTAAGATTCTCCTCGCGCTGATTGGACGCGCCGGGAGATCATATGGGTTTCCCCCACAGTAGAGATGCTTTTCGACATCCTTTCCACAGGAGTCATCCGCATGATTCCCACCGCATTCCCCACAACGGGCCTTATTGCTGCAATAGGAGGCTGTGTGTCCCAATTGTTTGTAATCAGTACAGTTCATGACCCGCAGCACAAAGAGGCGAACAGGTAGACGAACCTTGTCAAAGAGGAGGTAGTTGGGTAGAGCAGGACCGGCGAAGGTCACCCGATAAGAGTGAGCTGACGTGCAAAACTTTGCACTCCAGCATCTTCACTGGCTTAATCTTGGGGTCTTTTAAACAGCCAGTCCCATATTCCAGCAGGTCCTCGCAACTCAGACTCGAATCGGAAACAACCCCACAGACTTCAACCCTGTTAGCTGGAATGTACACCCTGTACTCCTTCGTAAAGGACCCATAGCCAGCAATATCGTTGGCCCGAGTTAAACTGTTTTCAACCACCCGAAGCTTATCAGGGAGAATTTTCGATGTTTCTGTCACGGCCGAATACCGTTCCGTCAGAACTCGAGAAATCTGCAACAGATTCAAACACTTTTTGCCTTTGGTCCGGAAGAAGATCACGAAGGGTCCGGTGGCCTAGCTTGGATATACACTGAGCCGGGGAACCGATTTTGTTTCGACGTCCTTCTCACCTTGAGATGAACCGCCGTCAGGGAAAGTTATTTTTGCACGGGTCCATTGCCCAGTGCACGTTAGTAGGAGAACCAAGAAGTGGAAACGTAAACTTGTATATGTAACGGTATCCAGACGGCTTACTAGAAGAACACTGCTTCACTGATCACTGGCCGGCTAACGGTACTCGGAAACAGAAACACAAAAGAATGGAAAATATACTGAAACCTCGACGTGGTGGAGAGTGCGCAAGATAACCTTGAATACGGATTATCATTACTCTTTGTCGCTACACACTGCACAGACTGGCAATAAAACACTTGTGTCTCGACCGAGCGCTCGAAAACGAATGACACAACGCACTTTATCTCAACACCAGTGATTATTTCACATTTTGGAGAGATTGGACGTTTAGCAAATTTTCTTGTTGAATAATTTTCTAAAACTGTCATTAATATCATGACTCCAACTCGAAATTTTGTAGAAATAATAGTCTGTCTCACCGTTAGGTGGATTAATCACAATTCATAATACATCAAAAGAAGGGGGTTTACATTCCAAAGAATAATATTTACAACGCCTCAAATCACTCAAATGAACTCCTCAAACACGACAATAAAAACCGACTTAATTCACCTAGCAGTGAAACGAGGTATTTCATCCATTTCTGATTGAACATTCATTAGTTTGCAGAACTCAGGGGAAGTATGCACCTAACTAGAGGTGGGATATAAAATTTTTGGGTCCTGCACGAAAAAACGTTAAATAAACTGAATAATTTATTTAAAAAACAATAAAATGTAAATAAAAAATAATACAAACGAATTTAAAAAAGTATCCATTTCATGACATGAGTAGAATCATTGACTTAAAGCAAATTAATAAAATACATAAATCAAATTAATTCAGTAATGAATAAAAAAAATAATATATTAAAATATATCTCAAATAATAGAATACATTCAATTGATTCAAACTAAAAAGTTGGATTAAATGAATAGAGTGAATATCTAAATATAATTAATAAAATGCATAAGATGAAGAAATTGAATGAAAAAAACTACAAAAAAATGTAATAGATGACCGAAAAAATTAGTCAGCTTATTAAAAAGAAGAAACTGGACAAAGTGTACGAAATGGAAAACAAAAATAAATTACATTAAATGAAAACAGTAAATAAAATAAGTTTAATGTATGGTATGAATGACATGCATAAAATGTTTATTTATTTCAGATCAGATATATCCCAAAGAATGAAACGAATAAAATAGATAAAATTTAATCAAATTAACAAAATCAATAAAAAGAGAGCTAAATTTATTAAATGATTAAAATGAAACGATCATATTTTTAAAATTAGTCAAATATTCAAAATGAATGAACAAAACGAATAGAATCAATAAAATGCACACAATAAAATTTAAAGAAAATTATTTAAACAAAGTGAATTATTAAAACCAATTGTATGAATTTTAGAACCATTGTTTCTGAAAGTACTAAAATATTTGTGAAAATCCTATTACTGAATACTGAACTGAAGGACTGGTGTGAAGAGATTTTCGTGGTAAGCGTGGTTGGAACATTCTACAACGAATTTCTCGTAACCCGCCTTAAGGTAGGGTCGACAACTGGAGAATTAACGCGGATATTTGAATAAATTTGAATTTGGTTTACGCGATGCGTATCCCCCCGTAAAAAAATCAGCGTACCGTACAATACTTTTGAAAGAAAGGCAAAAAGTTTAAATATAACAATAACATATCATAATTCACCTAATGATGTTTGTCTATTCAATAGGACGAGCTATTTCCGTATGTCTTACTCTATTGCATATTGGACCCATTTCTGTCCTCTGCCTGCCTATCAAATGGCCGATAACGACTTGCTGGGCAACAAAAAACGTAGTCTACGGCCGTGGGCGGTTGTTTACTGCCCGCATCCTTTTATTTCTACATTTATACCTTCTCTGCTCCCGGCAGGAAGTCCTGGCCAATCCCTAAAATTACACTTTTTATTTTCCCTATTCGCCGATGTTTACCTGTCCCCTTTGTTAGCTTGTAGCGGCACCCAAAAGGAGCATCCTTTCGCCGACAATCAGTTAGGGTCCGGTATTTTTTCACTCTCTCTCTCTCTCTATCCCGTGGGGATCCAGCGAACAGGTAAGCCCACGTGGGCTTCGACCGCAACGTGCTGTGCATAAGCTTACAGCTGGTTTTTGTCATTTTCCGTTCGCGTTGTGCTATGTTTTTCCCATTGTAGAATTTTCGGGTCAAATAAACTGTGAAATAGGATCGGGTGCTCGTTGATCCGTGTCCCGCACATTTTTTCGTATCTTTGTTTCAAGAGTAGCACGGTAGCAGCAAGCACGGTGAACAATAGAGCAGTGGGCATCTGTTTCCTAGCAGTGCGGTTTGATATTTTATCTAGTCGATTTTTTCTTTGATAAAAAACCAACGTCATTAGACAGAAAATGTGTAAAGTGGATTTAACTTCAGCCAGTCGTGCATATCGCAAAAACATCCCGCACGGTCTAGTTTTCTCTCAAACACGACACAAAGATAACGAACAGGAAAAAAAAACATTTCAAAACCGATTCCCGTTACCATCATCCATTTCCATTTGGGTAAAGTGAAAGCACCATATTCGGACGATATCCGGTGAGATCGTTGCGTTGTCCAACCGTACGGCGGCAGGACGATGCTTTGTGGGTTTCGGTTGAATGCGGATTGTAGCGACCTTTCCGACCGGAAGCATTTGATAGAATCTGTACCGTCGGAATTACTTGCTGATGTTTGGTTGAATGTTTTTACATATAGACACACATGAGAACGATATCAAATTGTGCATATGATGACCAATTTTCGGAAGATCTAAAACGGAATACTAGGTTGGTTGGAACCTTTCTCGTTTTGCTGAAAAAGCAAATATTTTTTGACGGTACAATTTGCGGTGCAATCTACTGAGGAATTGTTTTTGAAGGAATTCAATTGTACGAAATTCTACCCGGTTAAAAGGTTTTTGAGGAAAAAGTATAGCTACAATGAAGTCCCGATTTTGTCAGCCCAAGATTTCATCAGCTACCAATTTTATCAGCTTTTTGATCCGATTTTGTCATATGAAAATTGATAGTTGGTAGTTTGATGGGCTCTAACAGACGAATCTTCCTTGAGAATATGCTTCTTTTCTTATATCCTAAATATGCAAAAACAATTTTTTTTATTTTCTTTTTTTAAATTTCGCATTGTCAGATCCCCTTAAGATAAATTTAAACTAAATAATCAGAGAGGGTTATGAGGCTATATCTGGGGACTAAAGAAGAATATTTTAAGAGCTTCGGCTTATTAAAAATAAAGGAAAATATATATCCCGATTTTATCAATGTCCCCATTTTATTAGCCTAAAATTCACCAAGAGGCTGATAAAAACGGGTTTTTATTGTATTTCTATCCTGAATTGAAGAGGTTAAATCAACACCAAAAACGCTTTCATAAAAAAAAAACATTTACGATCCGAAGTGGAAGAATTAAAAGCTTTATCCTACTAATTTCCCTAGCATTAATAAAAGTTTAAATAACAATTTGCAAAAGCACCGGTTCTGTTTTGTTGAACTTTTACCATAATTAGTTCCGTTGACAGCCTCATTAGTAAACGAAAAGTTATAACAACCCTTTTGCGCGAGTGGGACGTGGTTTTTGATTATTATTATCATTCAACATTCACCGATTGCATTGCGGAGCAGTTCCGAGCGAGAAAATTTCTGTGATAAAGTTCAAAATGATTACCCTGGCAGCAATACCCATAAACTGCAGGTAGACCCCCCTCCCCTCCATCGCGGGATTTTAATTAGATGTTTCTAGTTTGAAATTCCAACGTCGCAGGAATTTGATTAAAGTCGTAAACAAATTCAATTACACAATCTCCTTCCGCATGAAATTGTTTTTCCAATCGACTTACTCGAGGAAAATCAGCTTACAACATTAATTGTGGAAATCAACATCCTTTGGATTTTATTTCCCGTTTCCAATCCTTACGGTTTCCCGAGGAAAAACCGCAAACCTCTCGCTCCCATCGAGCACTCACTCAACTCACCCCTCTTACATGGCTTTCATTTGGAAATCGCCTTCAAGAGATGCATTTTCGCTTTGGTTTGCCATTTCCCTTTCTGGTGGGATTTTTGTTCGCTCCCCCCTTCCTGCCCCAAAGCCCTCTTATGGCGGGAAGTCTGCTCAAGCGGTGCTCGAGTAGCGAGTAATTTAGCGTATCGGAATGGAAACGAATTGTTAGTCACTCGCTTCAGGTGAAGTGAGTGCTTTTACTCCGTTTCGTTGCTAACAATAGTGGTGCTTGTTTTTGGTGTGTGTGGTAGACGCAAAAGACGTGGCTGGGCCTGGGAGTCTGGTCAATTGGCGCCAGCATCGATTGTGAAGTATGCAACTGACTCATGAGCGGGGAAAATATGCTGATGAATGGATGAGGTGATAACTGGTCGAAAATGAAATGAGAAAAAAATTGCGATCATAACACGTGAATGCTGATGATCGCCGCAACGGTAATCGTGATCGACTGTAGCCGTATGATTCATCAGCGGAGAAGAGTGCATACCGATGAAAGAGCTATGTCATTAAAGCTAACCTTGCACGGAGCCAACCCTCCCTCAGCGGTTACCTATTTGTGAGTTTCGCAAGACCTTCAACCATAACCTTCGATTTTTTTTTTTCATGTGCTTATTAATGCCAATAATCTGGAGCGACTTCCACCACCCCAACGCACGATGGTTGTTTCAATCGGTTCACTTGCGCTGTTTGCCGGTAAAGTCTTTCGGGGATAGCTATCACAGTTGTGCCGTAAAAGTAAACTGCTCCAGATTGAATCTGAATCTGCCGTTTTATGGGCGTACCGCCCCCAATTCGCTGGGTGGAACGAACGATAAGTGCCGCCACAATTGGATACATTTGGAAGACACTGTTAAAAGGCCATCAAACATGACATTAAGTGCGTAGTAAAGCCCTATTTGGTGATAATAAGTGGCACAATAAAACTTTTCAGTGTGATTTAGAGGAACGGAAATGACACAGTGCCCTCCAATTGAGTGAGCAATTGCACGTTTGGAGATTAGATTTGGTCAATTGAACAGCAATTACGGTATTTTTTGACCATTTTTACATTTCTTATAAAAGAAATGTATAGAATTCGCTCAAACTTTCAAGATTTTTTCCGAGGCCCGGAGGGCCGAGTCTTATATACCAATCGACTCAGCTCGACAATTTGGGACAATGTCTGTGTGTGTGTGTGTGTGTGTGTGTGTGTGTGTGTGTGTGTGTGTGTGTGTGTGTGTCTGTGTGTGTGTGTGTATGTAACGGACAAATTCTCATTCGTGTTTCTCAGCAATGGCTGAACCGATCTTATCCAAACCAATTTTAAATGAAACAACTAAAAAACAGTATGAACGCTATTAATTTGTTTTTGATTCTGATGTTTAGTTTCCAAGATATGAATGTTTGAATGCGTAAAAATGGCGTTTTTTGCAGTTTTTTTGAATTAGCTGCCGAGATTGACAATATAGATTAACAATTTATATGTTTTTAGACAGCTTTAACGAATACCTTTCGAACAAGCTATGGATTGTTGAAATCGGACTATTATCAAAAGAGATATTTATAATTAAATGCGGACGAAAGATTTTTATCATTTCCCATTGCCAGAAATATGACCAAAAATATGTAATGCGTTAATAATAGCCAAAACGGCTTATTTTAGGTCAATAGTATCTTCGAAGAATTTAATGGAGGCAATATGCCCTTTCTTTTGGTATTGTGGTTTTGCTGATTAATCCCCCTATGAGTGAGATATTTTCACAAATTTTCGTGGAAGTGATTATATCGAAATGATGCCTTCAGCAAATTTGTAGCTCTTACTTTTGCGTATAACTTTACTGAAGACTTTAAATATCTATTTTGAATACTTTAAAAGTTATGGCTTGTTGTTTGTGGATTACTCTTTGTCGCCTATTTATTGTTCAATATAGTAATAATCCATTGAAATAAGCCAAACATTATTACGATAAATCTACAACCGCTAGAAATAATCACCGAACACTTCCAAGTTGTCTGGAAAGAACTTGATAACTTATCAGTGCAAAAATGTTCATTTGTGCGAACCTTCTGACTACAATTTTTCTAACTCATGACCATCCGATCGATCTGAAACATATCGGAAAATGAAAAGCGAAATAAATAACTCCATGCAACGGCGTAGCCAAGAGAAGGTTTTGGGGTTTAACACCATACAACCCCCCCCCCCCATCCCCCCGCACCCAACCCAAAAAAAATATTGGAGTTGAAAATTTATTGATGCAGACTGATTTAATTCAATATTACAATAACAATTATCTGATCCGTAGATGGATAGCCTGTTGTTGTCAACATCATGAGAACTTTTGATAAATTGTCGGAATGGGGTACTGATATGTAACTGATCTATTGGTCTTGATTTCACAGTAGTCTAATAGCATCAATATCAAATTCCTGCCTGAAAACATTCCAATAGAAAATAGAAAATTCCATAGTTCTGTAATCAATCATAATCCTCAGATTTATTTTCAAATTGAGCTCGTTTTTGTAGAAATGTACTGTAATAAGGGTCTTTATTTAATAGGAAGCGAAGTTAAAGTTGATTTAATGTCTATGAAACATAGAACTGCTCACCAAAAAATTGCATAACTTTCAACATTTGCTAAAAATGTTTTTGCCTTTCTCATTCACTCTAAAATTCGTCAATCTAATCCCGACCCGGAGGGCTGAGTGTCATATGCCAATCGACTGAGTTCGTCGAGATCGGAAAATGTCTGTGTGTGTATGTGTGTATGTGGAAAAAAATGTGACCTCTGTTTCTCAGAGATGGCTGGACCGATTTGCACAAAGTTAGTCTCAAATGAAAGGTACAACCTTCCCATCCCTGCTTATGAATTTTTTATTGATTGGACTTCCGGTTCCGGAGTTACGAGTTGAAGAGTGCAATCACACAACAAATTCCCATATAAACTGAAATGAAAAATTTTCAAAATCAGATTTGTATTTTTGATGCCAAATGACTTTAAAATGCATGAAACATTGAGATGTTTGACAAAAATTGACTTTTTTGGACTTTGGTACATTTTTGCCTTGCTCATATAGAAAGGTTATGCAATCACTCTAAAAATCGTCAATCATACCGGCCCGGAGGGAGTATGCAGTGAGGGGTTGCTACTTTAAAATTAAAACTAGTTTAAAATTTCTTAACAAGTTGAAAATTTTTGGCAGGCCCAGGACCTCCCGGATCTTTCTCCATGATTCGCCGCTGGTTTCAAGCGATGTTTCAGTATCACATAGTATCTCAAGATCGTGGCTGTCGATCCATTGTATGTATGTGCAAATCGTATTGAACATGTAATATTCATTTCCACCATTGTTTTGAATATAACCAGCCATGGAATCGTAGTCTGGACAAATGAGAAAAGCACAATTGCACCACTAGGTTTTTATTTTGGGAATGCGTCGAGTTGAGACGAAAACGTAATATGATTAATAACGAGGATAACGCTTTCCGAATGTCGAGAGAAATTTATGAAAAATGACGATTTCCATTCGACTCTAGCAGGTTCTGATCGATTTTGATGAGCATTTGATTTTTGTTGTATGACCAATTATATGTATAGGTCAAATGTTTAAAAACAGTAATTTAAGGTCAAGATAGCATCATTTTGAAACCGCCAATTTCGGAAGTTTAGTATCTTCAATGAGTTTTACGAACGTTAAACAGCGCATCATTTGATAAAATAATTTTGACTGTATATCGTCCAAGAAGTATTTATGGTGAATTTTCTCAGGTTAATATTCATGACTACAATAAAGTCTCAACAAATTCGCTAAAGACACGAACTCTGTTACTATTTTCTGAAAAATTAATTCTGCATAATTTTAAAACTTCAAAAATTACGGTTTCTGAATTATGCCGTTTGGACAGTATGATCGATTTTCATCAAACCTTTCTAGCTACGCCGCTGACTTCAAGTAAGTAGAAACAAAGTCGTTCTACGCTCGTTCACAAGAAACTTCTTCGAATGCTGAATATCTATTATAATACATTGAAACCCCGATTTTATCAGCCAAATATGACAAATGTTTGATTGGCTCTAGCAGACGAACAAGACTGAATTCGTGTAAATCCTTTCTTGAGCATGTTTTCCTTATCATGAAGATGGAAATATACAAAAATAAAAAGTTAATCATAATCAGAAATAGTTATCAGACTACATCAAGGGACGGGAAGAATATTTTAACAGCTTCAGTTTATTATAAAGAAAAAAATCCCGATTTAGTCAATGTCCCCATTTTGTTAGCCTAAAATACACCATGAGATTGATAAAAATGAATCTTTATTGTATTATTATTCACTGTGTTTCACATTAATAGGTACATTTCATTTTCGGGGATTTTTTATTGCTTCGATGCAATTATTTTTAGGTAGCTTTCAAGGGGTTATTTTGCAGACTTCTTCCAAAAATTGGCGAACCTATTCCAATTCGTATACAAATTAATTGGTATACTTAAGGGTTTATATGTTGCAGATAGAGAAAATACTGAAATTTTCAGCTTTTTTCCTACACAATATCACAATCTCTCGAATTGCTGAACTGAAAATTATGGAATAGAAATTAATTTTTAGAATTCTTTACAGATTTAACTCGCCGCGCAGATGGCTCTGAATTAGACCCGCTGGTGCCCTAAGATTTCGCTAGATTTTCAGAGCACTGTGCACCCAGTGCATTAAGGCAAGTGACGGAAGATTATCGAAAAGATTCGTGAAAATGAAAATTCCAGTAATGACGATGATTTTCCCAAACGGTTCGTTTTCGAGAGGTTTTTATTTGTTCTTTGGCATTAGGATTAGCGATAATAACTCAAATCAAGGATACTACTGGGAAGTCACCTTTAGAAAAATATCAGGAGCTGCGATTTCAATTTTCTTAGTTCTCAGTCGCGTTGGAAATTTGAGTAAAGTATAAACTTCAAATCGATTAAAAAAAATTCTATTTTTTTGGTTCAGTACAATATATAACCCTTTTAGGAAAATTCAGTTTTCCCACCACAATTTAGATATTTCATCAACAGAGCATTAACAATAATTCGTTGGTATGTCTATTTTATGGGCTATTTTTTCGCTTTCCCATTGATTTGGTTTGAGATTTCTAGCACTGATGTTGTCCTATGCTGATTTGAGCGATTCTCTGAGTCCTGCCACTATCCCATATAGTATGTGTTATCAAAAACATCGCGAAGCATCATGTTCTAAATGTTCTCAAACGATATAATATCCGAAGAGAGTGATAAAAGTTATAAGAAATGTCTCATCACACTGTTAGGTGGATTAAAACCGTTTTTGATTATAGGTTTTATTTTATTTTTGGGGTGTTCAGACACCAGTAAAATTTAGCTTGATAGTTTTAGTGTGTATTAACAATTTCACCAGTAATGCTTTCCATAGTTTTGGAGAAGGAGGAGAATCCGAAACACTAAAACAAAAAAAAACCATACTAATGTAAGGCATGTGCCCTCATGCACAAAGAAATTGGTCTTGTCCAAAATTTTTCCCACTTGGGAATTTTGCATAATTAAGGGGAATTAAAAGGTGCGTTCGAGGGGGCGATTTGGATCGATTTAAGGGTGCGGCTGAAACCCAAACGTTGCATTTGAAATAGCAAGCACCCTATTTGCTCTTTATTTGTTAGCAAATTGGCGGGCAATTGGCGCATCCGACTTGGCAAATAGCTCCCCGTTAGCCAAAAGCCTTCTTGACTGGGATGTTGCATGAACAAATACACTCTACGGAGAGAATAATTGCAAAAACGTATATTTCCACCCAGCACTACATTGGTAAGATTCCGTTTTTGGCATGACGAATTTCGCGGCAACTCGAACAAATGTTGGCAGTACCCTCTCAGATTTCAATGAAACTTTCTGTACATAAGAATATTGTCACAAAAAGCCACATTGCATACTTTGATTTTCCAAAAATGATCTAGACTGTCTTTTGAAAAAGGTCAAACTTTATTAACCATCTTTTTTTTCAAATGGCTATAGTCTAAAAATGACAAATCATACAAAAAAATTTTGTAGGAGTGATTTTCATAAAAACTTTTGAATAAAAATATTGAAAAAAATCTTCATCGACTCCTACACTGAAAAAAAATTGATTTTAAAAATTTAAAGTCGATTTACAAAACAACCATCCTTGATTTGGATGAAATTTTGTTCCAAGATAGGTAATTATGTTCCCTACCGTCAAAAATTCAAGTTGGACACTTTCAAGGAAAAAAAGTTATTTGAAAAAAATATTTCCTTGTCCAAACTGAATTTTTTTTTTCAATGCATTTTTATCGAAAACTGAACCAATAAAAGTCATAATCATCTCAGAATCCTATTTGCCAACATGTATGTATGCTAGTTGCCTGATACATACAAAAAGTATCAGTAACGAATTTGGTATAGCATCTCGGACTGGACTGGAACGAGGCCAAAGGGATTCGTTTAACGGAGATCTGGTACTAGAATACTTAGCGCACGACCAGACAACATGTTTAATAATGCGATAACCGCCACCACAAGCGCAGAAACCGCTCTCCACGACCGCAATACGCCGGCGATGAGCCTTCTACGTATTGTTGATACCTTTGGGATTCCTAAACTTCCTTCGCTCCACGAAATTTGCCAATGTTCGAGCGTCCTCTGAAAAGAAATATTTAAAAACTCGTTGAAGCTACGCGATCTTTCGTAAATATCACCTTCCAATGCTTAAATGTCCACCTACTCATGATAATTCTCATCCAAGTGTCCGCTTTCTCATTACCCGGAATGGAGCACTGCGAAAGAATTCAAACTAAGGTAATCTGATAAGATTTTCCAGCTAAAGTACTCAAAAACTGCCATGTTTTCCCCAGGAAATACAAAGAGTACTTTCCACGCTCCATCAAACGAAGAGCCTCCTGTAACTGAAACGATGTGTTGATAGGTAAATATAAAACCATCAAGTTTGTGGGGAGAATGTAGGCCGAACAGCCACTTTTATGATTGTGCTCACCACTACTGTCATAATACCCGAGCAGAGCTTGATAACAAATTGAGAACTAAACTTGATGTTGTGATGTAGTAGGGAATGATTGCTCAGGTTGTTATCATTTTGGTCGCTTTAACGGTTAAAAGATCAAAATCGAAATCAGAAAAATTGCACTATGACATCAAACAGAAAACTATTTATGCTATAAGTGAAAGCAAATTGAAAACTCATTGAGATGGTGAAATATTTCATTGAAAACAAAATAAGTAATCAATTTGATGTTTGTCAAAGAAATAGAAACAAACATTTTTTTTCTAAAAATGTAAGCGCATCAAAATGAGATCAAAATATGATGTCATATCTGAAAAAGTCTAAACTGATATCAAAATAAGATTTCAATTTGATGCTTGATATCAAAATACGTTGTCTATTTGCTGTAATTTTGATGTTGGACTTTGCTCGGGTAATTAGCATAAAAGCGATGCGTAGCTGTCATATGGCGAACGTTCCGAACCATTGTTTCTTTGATAATCCGTCCGTTAATCCGTCGACGGACCGGTGCCAATAATCGCGTTTTTCAGCTTTCATCAAGTTTTTGTATTTGTAGCGTCGCGTATAAATTCGGGGGATCAAACGTTCAAAAGTCCCTTTCGCGTATAATTCTAAGCAATATCTGCCCACCATGAAGTAGGAGACTGTTCACGGTCGCTCGTGTCGGGTACTCGTTTCGTTTGAGCTTTAATCGTAATGCAGATGCATTGTGTGAAACCTGGGGGAAAATGTAGAGACTGGAATACAGGGACACTTGGGATTTTTGAAGCCCCATGTGGAAATTCCTGCTAGTTTCTAAAATTATTGAGACCAGGAACCACTTACTTCGGTTTTGGAACAGCACCCTTCAAGGGCCACTCTCAGGCATTTACGAGGAAACTAAGGAGAGAAAACTGATTTTCCTCTTTCGGAAATTCATAGGCACATTAGAAGATGTTCCCTCAATGGGTCAGACTCTCGCACTTTAGTGTACAAGGAAATGTAGAAATTAGTCGTTATCGGTGGCGTAGCGATCCTTTGCATTATCCTTAAAAGAATATTTCATTTTGTCCCCACATAATTTCTATGCGGGATATGCCGAGAGATCATGCGGAGTCAGTAGGCGAACTTTTCATGATCCTCTCCGCATTTTCCACAGCGTGCCTTGTTTCTACAATAAGCCGCTATAAGCCCAATTGTTTGCAACAACGGCAGTTCATGCCTCGCGACAGAAAAAAGCGTACAGGTAGATTAGCCCCGTCCAAAAGAACAAGGTTTGAAGGAACAGATTCGGCGAAAGGTTCGAAATGAGGCTGATGGGAAGTAAGTTGCTTCCATATACTCCTTGATTTTTTCTGAACACAATTGCTTGCGAACTAGAATTTTCACTGGCTGAAGCAAAGGGATGTTGGAGACTACACCATCAATCTCTACTTCCCGGTCGGGTACATAGACAAAATACTTCTTGGTACACGGCCAAGTGGTGTTTAGTTAAATCTCGCATATAACGATGATGTTAAATGGCTTATCTTTTCCCTCATTCAAGTTTGTTATGAATATATACCAAATTCGTTACTGATACTTTTTGCATGTATCAGGCTACTAGCAGTTGACAAATTGGATACTGAGATGATTATGACTTTCACTGGTTTGGTTTTTTGATAAAAATACACTGAAAAAATAAATTCAGTTTGGACAAGGAAAAGTTATTTTCAAAAAACTTTTTTTCCTTAAAAGTACCCAACTCTAATTTTTGATGGTAGATAGGAAACATAAGTATCTATCTTGGAACAAAATTTCATTCAAATCAAAGACGGGGTTTTTAGTATATCGACTTTAAATTTTTAAAATCGATTTAAATCGACTCCTACAGTCGACGAAGATTTTTTTCCGATATTTTTATTCAAAAATTTAACTAATTTTGTGAAAATCACTCCTACAACATTTTTTTGTAAGATTTGTCATTTTAGACAATAGCCATCTGAAAAAAAAATGGTTAAAAAAGTTTGACCCTTCTCAAAAAAAAGTCTAAATCATTTTTGGAATACAAAGTAGGTTTTTTGTGACAAAGTTCTCATGTACAGAAAGTTTCAATAAAATCTGAGAGGGTGCTGCCAACTCTGAATACGATTTAGCGCGAAATTCGTCGCATGCTACATTTTTTGGCAACAAAAAAGTTCCGTTTTTGGCAACATTGTTGTAGTACATGGTAAATCTTTAAAAAAAATGCTCAATGCATATTTCGCTATAATAATTGATATCACTTTTGACTTTATTTCCAAACATGAGAGTCATATTTTCTAAATTTTATGGGGGTGGGCATTAGAGTGGGACATAGTTATATGAAAAAAATAAAATTTGGCTCCGAGTAACTTTTTGGGTCCCATTTAGCTCCCAGAACAACTCTGCAAATTTTTCGCTCGATCGGTGAAACTATATTTTTGCGCCCACTGTTTAAAGTTTACATGGGATTTCGTATGGGGAAATTGTCTTTTGCAAATTAATTCTTCCAAGAGCCGCCCGTTATCTTCTAAAAATAAACAGATGTCTGATTTTTATAGGAAATTTGTCAAGGAAACAAAGTCTAGAAGACTGCGAAACGATCTGATGCGTGTGGAAAATGTTATTAAGCAAAAACCGATTGATGCCCTGAAGATTGATGAAAATTTCACTTTTCATAGCATCACTGCTTCTGACGATTTTATTATATACAAAAATTTTAACTTTCTCTTATTATGTACAAAAGAAGCCTCAATTTTTCCCTCAAAATCTTGCGAAGTGGCCAAATAGTATAGATAAACGATTTAGATACGTTAAGAGAGGATTAAAACAAAATTGCGTATAATTGGACAACCAACAGCAGTGGTGCTAGAAAAAATGAATATTTTAGCAATCGTCAGAGCATCAATCGGTTTCTGGTTAATAACTTTTTTCTCAAGCATCAGATCGTTTCGTGGTTTTCGAGACTTTTTTTCTTCGTTAAATTTCCTATTCAAGCCACATAACGATATATTTTTAAGAAGTAATGGGCGACTCCTGGAGGAATTATTTTGTAAAAGTTTACTTTCCCATACAAAATCCCATGTAAACTTTAAACAGTGGGCGCAAAAATATAGTTTCACCGATCGAGCTAGGATTTTGCACAGTTGTTCTAAGACCCAAATGGTACCTAAAAAGTTGCTCGGAGCTGGAATCTATTTTTTGTCCCACCCTAGTGGGCATGTGCCGATTTTTTCTATCATTTCAGTCCATTTCACATATTCTTATATAATTAATATTATTGTAACACTTATGATGTCAAAAATTGTAAATAAAAGATTTTAAAGCAAGGTTCTATTTTTGGCACGGTTCCAGTTTTGGCAACTGAAAACAAAAATTGTTGCCAAAAACAGAATCCTGCTATATTTGGTTACCTCTCAAAGGATAAATTTTAGCGTTTACAAAGAATCTAATATGATCTACTAGTTTTTAGGAACAGTAACAGATGTACCCGCTAGCAGATCATCAGATTCTTGAGCTAAGAGCGCATAATGGTTTGTTATGGTGAATCGCATAGCTCTGTTTAGTACTTCCGCAAAAGAGTGCTTCGAGCGTTTTTCGGGGAACGCTTCGAATTATTCAGGGGCTGTTTGTATGCAGTGCGGTAGATCCAAGCATGAAAAACTCGAATCATTTACCACATTGTCGATCTCAACTTTGTGAGTGGGCATTAGACCGGCAACAATTTTGACTTTTTTTCGGAACACTGTTTAATCAAATGATAATTGGCTTCACATACCAAATGTCAAATATGAGCTGTTTCCGAAAACTCTAGTTCACTCACAAGAGTTTTCAAGTTTGTATGTGAAAATATATGAAAAATAGGCAAAAGAAGCAATAAATTCAGTAAAAATGCCAGTATCATCCTGCGCATTCCGTAATCTGCAGATATATGGCTTAAGATGCAAGGATCAACATTGCCGAAGACTGCAAGTTGATCCGATTTTGCAGTAAAAAGATATTCTCATATAAAGTTATGTGTTGCCTCTCTTTCTCGCACATGCTTAGAATAGGAAATTTCAAAAAAATCGGTTGATCTTCAAAGTTAAATAACTCTCTCGGGGAACCTCCAATCAATATGCAACCTTTACCAAATCTGTTCGTTATAAAATAAGCTATGCGGCCATAAGTTTTGAGGCATGCAGAGTTACTGCGGAATTTTTTATTTGATTTTAAGTTTTCATTTCCGATTTTCCATATGTATTACTATAGAAACTTGAAACCTCTTGTGGGTGAACTAGAGCTATCGGAAACAGCTAATATTTTGCATGTGATTTATGCATCCAATTATCATTTGAATTAGCAGTGTTCCGAAAAAAAAGTCAAAATTGTTGCCGGTCTAGTGGACATGTAAAAGCGGAAGTCCGTCATAAAATACTTGTCGCCAGTAATTTCATTTGCTTGCTTTGGACAATACATAACAATGCTTAGCTCAGATGAGCATTCGAGATATCTATCATGGCGCCTGTTTGCGCTCTTTCAAAACTTTTAGAACATTCTTTGATCCGAAGAAGATCAGCTATGGTCCGACCAAGTTCAAAGCGTATGATTTCAATCGGGAAGTTGGAATCTTCGATGACGAATTTTCTGCGACATCCATTTTGCCATCAGCTGGGTCTTTTCAGAAAAGTTTATTCATGCACAGACCTAGAGCTCGACGCAAAGTTTGAAACAAAACAAGTTTCTAAAAACTCCTTGTAAATCAATACGTCAAAAGGATGACTACTCCTGCGATGAAAACTGTCCACAACGAGCTGAAAGGATTCAAGTTTTTGATAACTTTCATAACTTTCATAATACGAAGGAGAAGAGTGTAATTAAGGTAAATTTATGAAATTGAATAGTGTGATTGCTTTATATTTACCGGGAAAATCTCAACCAGCAATTGTTCGTAAGCTCAAGCACCTTAATGTGAAAGAAATTTTTGTTAATCGCATTATAATTCGTTATAATAATACTGGTAGCTTCTTAAAACGCCATGAGCGAAATCCACGACGAAGTTTCAATCACATGGCTAAAGAACTGAAAATATCCGACCGCAGCATACTTCAACTTAGTGGTATTCTCGAAACCACTGCCTCGAGTAGTTTTGTTTTAAGGTTTGCGATGGGATATTTTTTAATTATGTAAATTTGCGAGCTTATTTTTTACGTTTACTTGACTTAATTTTCTGGTCAAGTTAATTTATAGAAAAAAATCTCACCAAATTTACCAAACTTCAAAGAAATTTTACCAAATATACAGAATATTAACATTACACGTTAAACTGTATTTCAACAAGATTTGGTCATACTGCGTCGTTCGGAGAAGAACTTGTGACGCAATACTTTCGTGGATAGAAAGAAGAGTAAGAAACCCAAAAACCTGATGATAGTATGAAGTAATAAAAATCAATTTGAAAAATTATGAATTCATCTCGTATACTGTCCGTATTTAATGTATCAAAAATGGTTTAGACTTCTAAACTAGCAATGTTCGCCCCTCAATCAATGAAGATTGACATCTATTGACAAATAATAGCATATAACAGAGTTAAAACTCATAACGTTATTTAAAACTAAGCGGAATGATTACACAGCATATAATTATGTGATTGAAGTGAATGCTGATTCGTTTGAGACCATGCTCAAGTTAGGGCGTGTAAACATTGGCTGGGAAAGATGTAGAGTGGTTGAGTGTTTTGGAATAGTACGTTGCTTTAAATGCTGTGCGTATGGACATAAGAGTACTGAATGCAAAAACTCTCAGGTCTGCTCTAAATGCGCAGGGGACCACATTACAGCAGAATGTGCATCAGAATTACTTTGCTGTGCTAATTGCGCTCAGATGAATAGGGACCGGAAGCTGAATCTGGAGACAAAACATGCAGCCTACAGTTTCGAATGCGCTGTGTATAGGAAGCTTGTTGAAAGAAAGCGTCAGCAAATTAGTCGTGACGAATAGCAATTACCGTTGACCAGCATACCAGGATATCTGAAAGGATTACTTTCTGTTACTCCAGGTAAAGCCAAAGAGGGTATATGTCCTCTCGAAGCTACCCTTGATACTGCATCCCCTCAAAGTAATTTTCGGTTCCAGTCTACCGTTGGACAACACACTCCCGGCTCCGTAACTGATATTCATCAAACCATCTGCAATCTAAATTATGATGACCTCACGACTGTTTCTCCAGGTAAAGCCAAAGAGAGTATATGTCCTCTCGAAGCTACTTTTGATACTGCACCCTCTCAAAGCAATTTTCGGTTCCAGTCTACCGTTGGACAACATACTTCCGACTCCGTAGCTGACTTCCACCTAGCTATCCGTGACTCAAATTATGAAGACACCACGACTGTTTCTCCAGGTAAATGCCAGGAATGTATATGTTCCTCCGAAGCTAGACATACAGATACTGCCTCCCTTCAAATGAATTCCCGTTCCCAGCTCAGAATATACTACCAAAACGTGAGAGGACTACGCACAAAGATCGATGAGCTGTTCGTAGCTGTAACCGACGCAGAGCACGATGTCATTATCCTGACAGAAACATGGCTGAACGACGAAATCAATTCCCTGCAGCTGTTTGGACCTAGATATACGGTCTATCGTAACGATCGTGACCCAGTCGTTTCTGGTAAAAAAAGGGGCGGGGTGTACTTATAGCTGTTTCTAATCGGTTAGCGTCTAAACAAAAAAGTTTTATCAATAACGGCGTAGAACAACTCTGGGTAAACCTTAATAGCCATGGTATTAACACATGCGTGGGCGTCGTATACCTCCCTCCGGACTCCGCAGATAACATAAACGTTATTCAGAACCATATTCAATCCGCACTTGACATTGCTAATTCGCTAGAACCCCAAGCATTTGTTATTTGGAGATTACAACCAGCCTGGTCTTGTATGGAAAACGACTTCTTTCGGTTATGCTTACGCCGACCATTCCGACTCATCCCTTTCGAGATCTAGCGTTGCTTTACTAGACGGGATGTCATTACTCAACATGCTGCAAATGTGTACCATCACGAACAGACTAAATCGCACGTTAGATCTTCTGTTTGTAAATGAAGATGCATACAAGAACTGTCATGTCTATCGTGCAGATGAGCCACTCGTTAAAATAGATTCGCATCACTCTCCCCTCTTAGTTGAGCAGACCTGTCCTGGACAGGTTATTTTTGACGAGATTCTTGACGATTTGAAGTATAACTTTTCAAAAACCGATTTTCCTGGACTCAACAACTCACTGCAAACGATTGACTGGGTGACTTTGCTCAATAACGCAACCGATGTAAATGACGCAGTAGAAAAGTTCTCATCGATCCTGACCCAACTGTTTGAAATATATGTCCCAGCCCCGCGTCCTAAACCAAAACCACTTTGGTCCAATCGACGTCTCCGAGAACTTAAACGACTGAGGGCAGCCGCGCTTCGGCACTACACCAACCGACGAAATCCCAATACAAAGCGGGAATTCATATATGCTAGCAACAATTACAAAGCTTATAACCGCTTCCTATACTCTCGGCATGTATTACAAACGCAATCTGACCTTGAGCGAAATCCCAAACGTTTCTGGTCTTTTGTAAATGAGAAGCGTAAAGAGAGTGGACTTCCTTCTAGTATGACTCTGGCAAATGAAACTTCTAGCACGACTCGCGGCATCTGTAACCTGTTTGCAAAACATTTTTCGAGTGCATTTGAAACAGTTCCGACTACTCCAGAACAGGTCGAAATCGGACTACGAGATGTTCCCAGGGGTGTGATGGACCTAGGTAACATCCATTTTACGGAGGAAGACATTGTTGCTGCTAATGATAAATTGAAATCTTCAACTTCGGCTGCTCCTGATGGGATTCCTGCCATTATTTTAAAAAGATGTGCGAGTGCCCTTTCCGCTCCCCTAAAGCTGATTTTTAATCTATCTTTGTCGCAAGGGACGCTTCCTCTTTGTTGGAAAAAATCGGTTATGTTTCCCGTTTTTAAAAAAGGTGATAAGCAGGACATAGCAAATTATCGGGGCATAACCTCTCTCTGTGCGGGGTCCAAGTTATTTGAAATTCTAGTAAGCAATGTATTGTTCCGGGAAGCCAAAACATATATATCAACAGATCAACACGGGTTCTTCCCAGATAGATCAACATCCACGAATTTAGCACAATTCACTTCACACTGTATTAAAAGTTTTGAATGCGGAGCACAAGTGGATACTATTTATACAGATCTCAAAGCAGCGTTCGATCGTGTTGATCACTCGCTCCTACTGGCGAAGATAGAAAGATTGGGTGCCTCACTCAACTTCACCAAGTGGCTTAAATCATACCTTGTAGGTCGTACCTTATCTGTCAAACTAGGAAATGTTGAGTCACATAACTTTATAAATTTATCAGGTGTGCCCCAGGGTAGTAATCTTGGACCCTTGCTGTTCTCCTTGTTCTTCAAAGACGTTTGTAATGTCCTTCCACCAGGATGCAAACTTATCTATGCAGATGACCTTAAACTGTTTCTTATTGTACGATCTGAATTGGACTGCATTGAACTACAGCGACAACTAGATGAATTTTGTAACTGGTGCACTCGAAATCGGTTGACTATCAGTGTATCCAAATGCTCAGTAATTTCTTTCACGCGCAGAAAAAATCCAATTTTGTGGTGTTATACTATCTCAGGGAAACTACTGGATAGAGTGTCAGTTGTCAGGGACCTTGGTGTACAGCTGGATTCTAAATTGACGTTTAGAGATCACTATTCCCACATCATTGCGAAAGCCAACCGGAACCTTGGTTTTATCATTAGAATAGCCAAAGAGTTTACTGACCCATACTGTCTGAGAGCACTGTACTTCTCTCTTGTACGCTCCATCCTGGAAGCTTCAGCTATCATTTGGTGCCCGTACACAAATGTCTGGATTACCAGAATTGAATCTATACAAGCTAGGTTTCTCCGATATGCCCTTAAAACCCTGCCATGGCGCAACCCGATAGAGTTGCCACCTTACATTGAACGCTGTCGTCTGCTCGACATGGACCCTCTTTCAAAAAGGCGAAATATATCCAGAGCCGTGTTTGTAGGGAAAGTTCTAACTGGTGAAATAGATGCCCCAAATATACTTTCTCAGATTAATGTAAATGTGCCCGCTAGAAGTATGAGATCGTGGAATTTTTTAAGACTTGACTATTAAAGTACTGATTATGGACAGAATGAACCCATAAGGGCGATGTGTAGCGTATTTAATAATGTTTATGAATGTTTTGACTTCTCTGTATCAAGTGACGTTTTTAAAAATAGGCTTAAACGGCTAACTTAGTGCATAAGATGTGATTTAGATAGTGATTTTGATTTGTTAGATGTATTATTAGTAACACATTGTAATGTAATGTAATGTAATGTAATGTTATGTAATGTAATGTGTAATATTGTGTAATAAGTATATGTGAAAAGATAATGAGGTTTTTACGCGCATTTGGAGGTTGTTTGATGGACTCCAAATGGGCTTTTCCTCATTCTATATTTCATGTAGACCATGTAGGTCAGATGAAAATAAAATAAATAAATAAATAAATATAACACGATGCTACAAAATAAAAGGAATAGAATGTACTTTTAAAGTGGTCTGTTAAAGGTTGTGGATCTCGTCAAATACAACACAAAACCACGTTTAATCAATTTAATACACCTTGATAATCTTGATCTATAGCAAAAAAAAACATTTTTCAGGATTTTCAGCACGAAAATTTTTTCTACGCGATCATTTTTTCATTAAAAATATGATTTACGATTCTTTCATTAAAAATATGAAAATTGCTCTACATTTTTATTAGGAAACCTCTTTGTTTAAATAGAAATTTAGGGAGAACATTGAATCCCGCATCTAACGACCTATTTATGATCCAAATCGGTTGAAAAATGGAAGAGTTATTTATTTTTCCCAAATTAGAAACTTGCTCGCATGAACTTTTAAGAGGACAGTCTCATTAGAGTGGCTCGAAAATGACATTTTTCAGCACAGCACTTTTTGAGTTCCCTTTATGGTCCCAAATGCCTGTGCAAAGTTTGGGAGCGGTCGGTTGCTTCCCGGGTTTGCGCATTGCGTTTAAAGTTTGCATGGGATTTTATATGGAGAAATCAATTATTCTGCATTTACGTTAATAAAAATCGCTATTTCACTCAATATGAAAAACCAGCTTTATAAAACGATAATTCAAACCTTGGTTAACAACTTTGTCGAAGACGGTAACTAGCTACGAGTTTTCAAAAAATAGTTATAACGATTTTAAAATTTATGTTTCAATCCAAATGCAGAAATTAATTATTTCTTCTAACACTGTCGGTACACCACGACACCGATACTTTAAACATGAATAAATGAGAATATATTCATCGCAGAGACTTGGTACCTTTGAAGGAAATGTTCAGAATGAATTGCTGAACAACATAGATGTAGTCAGAAAATGAAAACAAGAGGGGGTGTGGCTTGCGTACTCCCCAGTTCCCTGTTTAGATAGTTTTGTATAACATAAGAAGCACATCTTCAACGCAGGTTTAAACCGCCGAATTATAAATTAATCTTACGTGTTTGAGTGCTACTATTTAAGGGCACTACTGATATCTCATTTAAAATGGTACAGCGGTTTCTGAGTTTTACATATTTTAAAACCCTATTTCTTAGCTTAGATATTTCAAACAAGCGTTTTATGATGAAATTGAGTTAGGTTCACGCAAAACAGAGGTCATGTTGGCTAACCAGAAATATACTTCAGGTTAGAACCCAACGCGATTTCCAGACTTGAGTAAGTTTTTGCCCCCAGTAAAAACAACACATAAATTTGTAGGTGTAAATTCTAAATATTGTAAATGTTATTTCCCACAACAAAAATTATAGTATGATTCATATTTGGGCCTATCAAAATATTAAGAAAGTTCAGTCGTTGACATTTACAAGGACGTAATGATTCTTTATTTTATACAAAACAATATAAACAGGGACTGGGGAATACACATGCCCCCCATCCCCTTCTTCTTTTCATTTTCCGACTACGTCTATGATATTCAGCAATTCATTCTGAACATTTCCTTCAAAAGTACCAAGTCTCTGCGATGAATATATTCTCATTTATTTAAGTTTTTAATGTCGATGTCGGTGGTGCACCGACAGTGTTGGAAAAAATAATCAAATTCTGCATTTGCACTTTACCATAAGTTTTAAAATCGTTATAACTATTTTTTGAAAACTCGTAGCTAGTTACGGTCTTCGACAAAGTTGTTAACCAAGGTTGCAACTATAGTTTTATAAAGCTGGTTATTCATATTGAGTGAAATAGCGATCTTTATTAACGTAAATGCAAAATAATTAATTTCCCCGTATAAAATCCCATACAAACTTTGAACGCAATGCGCAAACCCGGGGAGCAACCAATCGCAACCAAATTTTGCACAGGCATGTGGGACCACAAAAGGAACTCAAAAAGTGTTGTGCCCGCTAGTTTAAATCATTTTGAAGTTTTCCCATACAACCGCGAGCCACTCTACGTCTCATACAAAATTTTAAAAAACAGATTTTTTTATCGATTACGTATAAGTATGTAAGTAAGTAAGTATGTGAACTTTGAGCTTGAAATTGCAAAAAAAATAATGGAAAATATAGCATCTTATAGTGCGAGAAAATACTTCACTAACCCATTAAGAGTTTACGCGGTTGTTTTTCTATTGTTGACTAAAAACAGCAACGTACCTTTTTAATAAAAGAACATAACATAACATACCGTTGGAGAGGTCATTTCTTCTTCTTTTCAGAACACAAAAAATCGGTTGAAAAGTGACCGTGTAGAATTTTTTTAACGCCGAAAATCCCAAAAATAGTTTTTTTTGCAATAATTCAAGATTTTGCATTAGAGCAAACTACACTAGGTCACTTGAAAAGTACAAAATCACTGTAGCACCGTGCAATAGATTTTGCAATAGTTACACAGATATACACAGCCTAACGCTATTTCGTATTTCGGATAAGTGGAATCTATTACTGAGGAAACATGAAGAAACTACTAACTCGTGCCAAACTTTAATTGTAGCATAGAGATAATATGGTGTTCTATTGATTTCGTTGTCAACATCGGAATATAAATATTGCTTTTATGATGTCATATAATCGAAATGGAATGCCATATTAATGATTTGTAGATTACAAGACTCAAGACACAATTGTCGTTTACAGGTTACAGCTTGTATTGAAATTGACAAACTCTCTACAAACAACATATTATGAAAATGCAGTGAAGAAATAAAATTAACCCGAAACCGATTTTCAAACGAAAACCATTGTGAAGATCATGTACATTTTTAAAACCAGCCATTCGAAAAGCAATTTTGACTGAAAATCGATTTTCATCCTAGTAAAGATATTAGCCGTAATAGAAGTCCTCTCACAGCAAAACGTATTGTTTTTTAGTGTACACAAAAGCATCAAAATATCCCCTCCATTAGCAAGAAACCTGAAAATATAACGAGCCTTGTTGTCTTGTGCTTTATAAGCACCAGCAAAGCCCTGAATACAAAATGGATAAGACAATAAGCTCATTAGCTCCTGCTCCGACGAACTGAAAGATGTCGTACATACTTATCATATTTATCCGGACATCTAATGAGATAATTACTTTTCGTGTGTCACTGTGCGTTTCCAGTTACTCATTTGCTAGTTACTAATAAATATATTAATATAGCGTCTAGTTAAAATGTTATTTTCTGCGAAAGCTATACTAACCTATTATAGCATTACCTGTTTTGTATGGTTCTCAAAAATTCCGCCAACTCAAATCCTCCACAAACACACCGCATTCCACAACTGCCACAATTCTAAGCCCTCGGCTTACTCTCACCTGCATTTCTCCTACTACGGCTCAGTCGAGGCGCCCATCTCTCGACCGGCCGCAACTTTTCGATGGCCCTTTGGGAAAATACGGTCGTCAAGTGATCACTTGAGATGATTTGCTCACGTTCATCCCCCCCTCCATTCACTCAAACTCACAGCCCTAACAAAGCGGCGAAAAAAAAACTAACTTGCCACTCAATCCACTTCAGCCCCGGCAAACACTGACTGAAAGCAAGCTGGTCTACCTGCATGCTAATGTGCCTACTCGATTGGTTTGTGTTGTGATTTTGCTGAAGTGCAACCGCTTTGTTTTCTACACGTTTTGCGGGTGTTTAGTGCTAAATTGCATTGCATCATGTTGTTAACCGACAGGAAAAATGGGCGCCTCTGTGGATAAACTGTGGCGCATTATCCTCTCCGCGTGTGATTGGCTTGTTTGCTTGTTTGCAGTGGCGTTGTGTGGTGTTAGATTGGTTAAATGGAAAAAAATGATGATCAATCATGCGGAAGTTGCTGCTAATGAAATGTGTTTTTCTTATTTAATTTTTGCAATAGGTGTTTGATGGTTAAACCGGAACAGCGCTTTAGAGCCCAAAACGAAGAATTCTCCTTACGCACCCCCAGCTGTTTTGTTTGCATCAATTTCAAACGGCTTTTGTTCGGTCACGTTCCACTGAACACAGCGGAAAACTATCACCAATGCCACTAATTGGGCTCAAGGGTCAGGGAAACTGTTCGCCACATTGTTTGTTTATTATATAACATATAGAGAGTGCAGATGGGGTTTAAGCTCGTTAAAAGTTTAAAAAAACGCAACCACAGTGATATGTACTACAAATACAGTGAAGACCCGATTTTATCAGCCACTGACACTATTAGCCCCCCATTTGTCAGCTTTTTGACCCGATTTTTTCAGTCTCATGTGAAAATTGATAGTTGGAAGTTTCATGAGCTCTAGCAGACTAACTAAGTTGAATTCGAGGAAATCCTTTCTTGGGCATATTTTTCTTATCTTAGAGATTCAAAAGATGCAAAAAGATGCCTAGATATAGGCCTTCGGTTTATTAAAAAGAAAGAAAAATATATGTAGAGGCGAGCGCCGCCGCGTCACGCCGTCGGATTCTGGTAAAAAATGGTCAGCACGCCGACAATTTTTACCTGAAATCGGTGGCGGGGCGCGGTGGAGCACAGCTCTAGTCCCGATTTTGTCAATGTCCCCGTTTTATCAGCCTAAATTTCACCAAGGGGCTGATAAAAACGGGTCTTCACTGTACCACGAATTAGCTCCCTAAGCTTTTTTAAGGAAATAATTAACAAATTAACTAAGTTCATCCAAATATCGGATCATCGAGTTAATTGCCTTGTTCTCCCCTATTTGCATTACAGATTGAGTTACGGTCTTCGACATAGCTGTTAGGCAATCCAATTATCATTCCTATTATCACTTACAGTGATAATCTCAGGTTTACAGTGCCATCTAGTGGTGAAAATGATAATGGGTGTTCTCCATTCAAGTTGTCGAAAAATCTCATACTAACTTCAAGCACGTTGATTCGTTAGCTGAACTTTCCGATGTGGTTCAAATTTGGAGCAAACACTCATTGTGGGACTGTCAATCAACCCGGGGGTTTCGAAAATTCGTTTATTCTCTGGGCAGTCATGTACACTTACGTAGTGCAATAACAAATGCGGAAACACCACAAATACATATACGAAAAGTTGAATACACACGTTTGTAACCGAAATAGGACAGAGCATCACACATAAAAAAAAATTGTTCCCAAAATCGTGAAAAACGTGCCATAAATTCTGTAACAATCAATTTTTTACGCTACGAAAACAAGACCATGAACAAAAATCATGTGTTTTATAAGGGGACGGGTACAGCGTAGTTGGTAAATCGATTGCCTTGTACGCAGCTCACCTGGGTTCGATTCCCAACCCCGCACATAGGGTTAGAGATTATTCCAAAAGAGATTTCTCTAACTCTAAAAGAGGTGAATGACCATAAGGTTAAAACCTCTATAATCGAAATAAAAATAATGTGTTTTATAATTATAATCAATTCAACAGTAATATCTTGAGCAACACTCGCATAGGGTAATTTGGGGAGAGATGCCGCACATTTCTAAAAATCGATCCTGCATCAAAGTAAACCATTCAATAAGTGATGAAATCATTTTTATCAATTGCGACAAGTTTCTAAAATACTGTGAAATGGTTTTTGTCATGAAAAAAAAATTCATCAAATTTCCATGAACATTTTACAAAAAAAGGTCATTGCGGGAGAGATGCCGTATGTGCGGGTGAGACGCCGCACCGTAGCACAGAGGAGTAACTAGAACAAATTCCTGGCCAATAACCAAAATATTTTTTTTTCGATTTTCCATTTCGTTTTTTTTTTTACATACCTAAAGGCCTGCTGAATAACGTGGCAGAATTAGGAGTATGTCAAAAATTATTAAAGATTTTTTTCTTGGATGCAAAGTGGTGATATTTTAAGGTTTTTTTTTGTCATTTTAATTATATAACCAGCAATATCGCTTTCTAGTGATGATGACTCTATTAACCCATTCATGCCCATGTTGTTTGTGGACAACAACGTTTTTAAACAGCTATAACTTTTGATTGAGGCGAGATTTGCTCACAAAAACGAGTAAGGCTCATTAATGTGATTATTGCCTTTAATTTGAGTATTAACAGTTACAAGGATCAGCTCTATAACTGTAGTTATTGCAATTAGTCTGATTGGATCCCGATTGAGCAGTGCTGCCAGGGACAGTTTACGTTGACGACGGAAAATGATTTTTTTTATATATCTTCGTTATGGTGCAATATTATTGAAAACTGATAAAACTTATCAATTTAGACTGTCTTTGGCTACATTTTCCACGTAATTGGACTATTGTAATTATTCTAGGAGAATTGTATTGAGCATTAGAAGGTCAAAATTGACCAGCTTCTAGCACTGCCATGGAAGCACCTATCTTTATGAAAATAGGCTTTTCGTGTTTCTTGACCCCACCGTTTTCAAGGAAAAATAGTTTTGAAACCCTACATGCACTAGAAAAAAGTTGGGCATGAAAGGGTTAAGTAAGGCAATATTATCACAAACTTAGTAGAACGCAGCCATTTGTATAACTTTAGGCTAAAACCAACTGAAAATAGTAGTGTTGTTGTGCATTGCATCAACTTTAAAAAATTCGTTTTTAAACATTTTATTCCAAATTTGAATGATAAAAATGATACATTATACGACGAGATCCGGCAAAGTTGCTGAAGCGGTATTACAAAAGCTATCTGAAAAAAACATTCGAACTCTTCCGATCTTGTCCGATCCACAGAGGTACACCGAAATGCTGTATGGCCAAGTACTATGTTTTTCAAAATGTATGTCTATGAAAATATGCACAGGCGTCCCTTTTCTTCCCCTTTTTCCATTGATCAGCTGTTTTAGCCACTGCAAAACCAAACGTATTCACAAAGATCACCTCGAAATTACTAGTATTCGAAAAGATATAGAAAATTTACCTCGGCACTGGTAGGTGGATAAATGCCAAATTGTTCCAAAAACCAATTTTAGTCTATTTTTGTTCATATTAAGGAATAATAAAAGCAATAGCAGCAGCCAGGAATTGACCCGAGTTACTCCTCTGTGGCGTGGCCACAAACTGAAAAATGGTGACCAAAAGAATTTTTTAGCTTTCGTTGATGTTTTTGTGATTAGGTGTCTTTAGCTGGATTTCATGAAGCTTGAATACACCTATAAATCGTCTAGAACCTTAACTTTTCTTGAGGGGTACTACCATTTCTAGAGACATTTTTTTTATTCAACATTTTAAAGATATTTTTCTTTCGCAACCTTGTGTAACGGTTAAGTTGGAATAACTTAATTAAGGGTACTATTTATCTATACGTTTGTACGAGCTTAAAATACCTATGTGTTAGTAGGGGTTCCTTAAAATCAGTGTTTAGCTGTTTCTTTCAACAATGAATTTATATAACTTGGGTTTGTTTTTGAATGATTCATTTTGAAAAAAAGCATCAATTCCTTGAAGTTTTCGCTTTTATCCCAATATTGACATCACTAAAAATCAATACGTTCACGAAAATTAGTGCCTGAAACTTTAAAGAATGAATCGAAGTAACTAATACTTAGATAGGGTAAATACCTAATTTTAGCCCCATTAGGGAAGGTGCCACACTATTCTATTAATTACGCAGCCTACAATCGACAAAATGCGTATAAAGTGGCATCAGTAGCCTTTCTTCGTTTCCAAGAACCAATTTAATACCAAAAATGTCCTGAGAATGAGGAAATATTTCTGTTTGAGCGCCACGAAAACTTGAATCGAATGCTCCTATTTTCGCACTACCATTTGTACCAATGCGTTGAACAAAGATGGCAGCCGCTGCTCTAACTAATGGCTTCAAATGGGTAGGGCGATAATAGAAATAGGGCGAAAATAGTCTCCACACCCTACATACAGTGTGTCCCACATTTATACGTTCACCCCATTTTTTCAGGAATTTTTTTTTCTTTCGAACAAACTGCACCAAATTTTCAGCGTTTGTTTTAAAACTCAATCAACGATGTTTCTCGGACTTTGGAGGCTCTGGTGCATTTCGTTCGTTTGTTATGGCAGTTTAATTGAAAAAAGTGGTGTCCGACATTTATATGTTCACCCTTTTTGATAGCTTTTTTATATTCACACAAACTGCTCCAGATTTTTAGCGTTTATTTTAAAACTTAATCAACGATTTTTCTCGAAGTTTGGAAACCCTGCTGCATCTTGTTCGTTTGTTATAGCAATTTAAGTGAAAAATGTGTCCCTTATTTATCCGTCCACCCTATTTTCTCAGGATATTTTTTTCTCAAAATTTCGAAGCTTTAGTGCATTTCGTTCAATTGTTATGGCAGCTTAAGTGAAAAAGTTGTTCCTGCATTTATACGTTCACTAAGAAAAAGTATAGTTATTTCCCAAAAATGCTTTATTTAAGTAATTATCCAGTAATAATCAACACTTCATGTAGTAGTCAATCGAATTCCCATCATTTTTTAATAATAAGTTTCATTCGCTTCGGCATTTACATAACAACGCGACGCGACAATGCGAAGCAGTATTCAGTTGCAAAGTTCAATAAAGCAATCAAATCATTCTAAAACAAGCTCAGAGCAAGGAATATAGAAAATCGTAATAATTAAATGCCAAAGCGAACGGAACTTGTATTTAAAAATGATGGGACTTCGATTGACTCATCTCATAAATGTAGTGTTAATTATTACTGGATATTGAGTAAAGCATTTTTTGGGAACAACTATATATGCAGGAACAACGGCTTTCACTTAAACTTCCATAACAAAGGAAAAAACGCCCCAAAGCTTCCAAATTTTGAGAAACATCGTAAACTAGGCTTTAAAATAAACTTAGAAAATTTGGTGCAGTACGTTTCAATGAAAAAATATCCTGAGAAAACAGGGTGAACGGATAAATAAGAGACACATTTTTAAATTGCCATAACAAACGAACAAGATGCAGCAGGATTTCCAAACATCGAGAAAAATCGTTGGTTAAGCTTTAAAACAAGCTGTTGAAAATCTGAAGTAGTTTGTGTAAAAAGAAAAAAAGTTGTCCAAAAAATAGTAGGGTGAACGTATAAATATGGGACACCAATTTTTTCACTTAAACTGCCATAACAAACGAACGAAACGCACCAGAGCTTCGAAATTTCGAGAAACATCGCTTATTAAGTTTCCAAACCAACGCTGAAAATTTGGTATAGTTCAATCAAACAAAAAAAAAGTTATCCTGAGAAAATAGGGTGAACGTATGAATGTGGGACACACTGTATCTCCCTCTTAAATACATTTATAAATATACTCATAATCCTATATGTCACTGTGTTAGGTCCGTTAGTTTGTGGATATTCCTTATTAAGAACCTATACCTGACGCAAATGATCATTTAATGACATTCCGAGGTGAAAAAAATACATTTTAGCTATGGATACTCTGCCATCATGTGCGGCATCTCACTTGCAATTTTGATGCGGCATAACAATTGTAGGGAAGAGATGCCGCACGACAACATTTTCCTCTGTAATTATGGATGTACAATCATCCATGATCAGAATGCCTTCTGAAAGGTCCCAGCTATTCAACCGATACATGATTTACTAAAAAAATATCGAAGGAATTTAAAAAACGAAGTTTTAATATGGTACTGAAAAATGTTCGACGCTCCGTGATGCAACTGGACACACATAAACAATAATAAATTATTTTACATCTTCAGTGTTGTAATTCTTCGAAAGACAATCTCACTATATCATATTACCGTATAAAACTGACCCCATATACGAGATATAGAGAGTGCGGCATCTCTCCTGACGCGGCATCTCTCCCGAAATTACCCTAACGCTTTTATTAGTGGAAATATTTGTTGTTGTTTGTGAACTTCAGTCACGTTTTCCGCCCTGTCATTACCAATTCGATGTTCTGTACATGAACTAGTTCACAGTTTTGTGAACATTATTCATAATACCAATTTTTGACTCATGATGTTATTCATTGATTTTGGAACTGCCTTCTCTCACGACCACGTCCATTTAATCATCGCTACGACGCCGCTAACATAAGTTTAGCGACGTCACTTAAAGTTTTATGACGTCGCTAAATGATCATCAGTTTTTGGTTGTGTGTGATCGGATGCTCTTGCCGATTTATTGTTCTTACGAGCTTCTTGTCTTCATTGGCGTTGACTGCTGCGTTGTTTGTGCAAGTTGTTGATTTGTAGACATTAGATGCAGACGTGAATGCTTGTTGTTTTCTGATCCGCATTGAATATATTAGTAACCGTTTTAAGTTTTGCATGAGTATATTGTGTGCTGGTGTTTGTTAAGGTAGATGACTTTTGCTTAACCGCTGCGTGGGGGTTTTCCGTGTTGTGTCATCTGACTACATAATTGGCACATAGAGCTCTGCCCTGGATGTGTAACCAGTATATTTCCTTTGAATTGATTAGAAAAGTCAGATAGGATGGGATAGATTTTTTCGGACGCATTCTCAACACACGAACACCGCTGGGAGCACCTGAGAAGATGTTCCTCCAATAAAGACCACCTCACCGTAAGTTGACAGGAGTTTTTTAATGACGACATTAGAGGTAAGTGGTGCCAGATCGTGCATTCGTACCTCGATTAAATCATCATCCATATATACGGGAATGCTGAATTTATCATTCTCGTATTCGATGGCATGCTACATACTATTTCGCTTGATGAACGACTCTGCTTAACCCTTTCATGCCCAACTTTTTTCTCGTGCATACAGGTGTTCAAAACTATTTTTCCTTGAAAATTGTAGCGTCAAGAAACACGAAAAATCTTTTTCAATAAAAATAGGTTCTTCCATCGCAGTGCTAGTAGCTGCGCAAGTTTTACCTTCCAATGCTTAATAAAATTTTCCTAGAATGATTACAATAGTCCAATTAAGTGGAAAATTTAGTAGAAGACAGTCTAAATTGATAGGTTTTATCAGTTTTCAATAATATTGCAAAATAACGAAGATATATCAAAATTTCATTTTATGTCGTCAACCTAAACTGTCCCTGGCAGCACTGCTCCATCGGAATCGAATCAGACTAATTGTAATAACTTCAGTTTTGGAGCTAATACTTGTAACAGTTAGTGCTAAAATGAAAGGTAATAGTCACATTTATTAGCCTTACTTGTGGGAGCAATTCTTGCCTAAACCCAAAATTATAGCTGCTTAAAAACGTTGTTGTCCACAAATAACATGGGCATGAATGGGTTAAGTAATTTCCTCTGTGATAGATAATTACATAAGAAGTTTTGCTGACATGACAAGGCAGTTTCGGTTAAAAACGATTTAGAATGACGCCCCTTGCCGATTCCCAGGATTATTATTTTCCTTCACAATGTGCACAGAGAACAAAACACACCGATACAAAATTGAGCAGAATTAACACATCGTTTGGAAAAATTTCGATCAATTTTTATTCCATTTCGAAGTAGAAAATAATAATTGTTTTACAAAAATGAGGGAACTAATTTTCAGCAAATCTTTCGCAAGCGATGTGGAAAACTGAAATTTCCCAGCCAGTGTCGGGTAAAGTCATCAATACGGGACACTAAAGTTTGGTGATGTGTTCAATAAAATATATGTCTGTAATATCATCATTACAGTGTTCGAAGGCGACGGACGGAGTATTTTTCCGGGAGACTGTAAGTCCAGATCGGTTAAATGATCGGTGATTTATTGGAATGGCGAACACAGTTCATTATGGAAGATTGCGGCTTCTCATTTAAAATCATACCTATTTAACACCATCGAACCATATCTGTTGTGCTTTCGGATCAAAGATCTTCCGCTAAGTAGCAGGTATCTCGAAAGTACACCCAGATATGTTCAGATGTGTGATAACTTGTCTAATGAAAGCAATTGGCATTGCTGGTGACAAGTATTTTATGAAGGATCACTGTGTTTACATGGCGACCTACAAAGTTAAGATCGACGGTGTGGTTATCGATTCAAGTTTTTCATGTGTCGATCTATGGAAGCACGGTATCGACTATTTCAAGGACCTTTTGCTCCAGTCAGCGAAAATTTTGAATAGGAACTGCACAGTATGAGGCAAAGTACAAATAATATTCCTACAAACTCGTATCGAGTGACCTTTAATGGGACTGCTTTGAATATTTATGTCTGGGACTGCTTTGAATATTTATGTCTTGTTTTACAGCGTATTGCTGAGAGAGTCCACATCTATTATCCTGCCCAGCGTGCTCTCTTGGCTCGGGAAGAGTTCAACTCTGAATCTGAATGGACTTGACAGGGCCGTGGCGTGGTATCCTGCCGCCTTTTGTGGAGTCTCAGTTTTGCGACCCTTTGCTAATTACATCAACTTTCTTTTTCGTTTCGACTTTCGGATAATATTTTAGCACAAATGGCACACATATTCTGATTTATTTTATATTATTTCACTTATTTTATACATCTGATCGAGATATCAGCGCCCTTGGCGGGACCAACCCGTTCACGCGCACGCTATTGGCTTGAATTCATGATCCCTAATGTATTAGTCATGATCCATAGTGATAGTGAAATAGTTCACAAAACCATGAAAGTTTATTCAAGTATTCATGAGCTGATTCATGATTCCTAGTAAAATAATCACGACTGACCATGTTTGCCCATGAAATGGTTCATGAAATCAAAAGAATTCATGTTTTCGGCAACTGGTTCATGATTCCTAGTGGAATAATCACGTGTGACCATTTGTGCTCCTCAAAGAGTTCACAAAACCATGATATATGGATTCGTGAACTGTTCATGATTCCTAGCACATGATTTACGACTTGTTTTTGCGTATTTATGATATTTAGAAGATATGCCTAATCATTTTCAATTTCATGCAATATAGCAAGGAGTAAATATAAGAAAACTTTTAGGACCTCGAACACCGTTATTTATTTGAAAAGGTTCAATGTGATGTCTGGCCAGAAAACGAAAACTGCGCTGACCACCAAAAATCTTGTTCGTGGTATATTTCGCAGAACAAGATACCGCAAATAAGTCACACTTTTATGATCCAACTCACGATACTCCGAGTAAAAACACCGAGAACAACCAAAACATAACAGATCGCGATAAGGCGAAAAAAATTACGAACATCATGATCAAACTTCTGATATCATGAACATGAGTCACATTACTCCACGTGTCAAAATCGAATGTAAGCTCTAGAATAAAATATCGCAATAACGTAGATAGAAATTACGGAAATCGTGACTAAGATCCTGAAATCATGAACGTAAATAAAAATCACTACTTTTTTACATTTTAACGACATTCAATTAGCTAGAGATTTCTGGGGGAATGTTATGAAAATTTAGAGCCGTAGTACTCAAGTAAAAGCAAGGATGTGAAGTATACTGATCGGAAAACTAGAAGTTGCAGGGTCATTAGAACAGGCTTAATACCTTACGGGCTTAACTTTTATCTTCTGCTGATGGGAGCTTAGGCAGCATAACTACGAATCACTCAAGTCCACCAGCATGTCTCCTGGCAAAGACAGACTTGTCCCTCTTTACCGTGAGAACTGACAAAAGAAAAGCCACATAAGATCGCCACTGAAAACCTGTCGACCATTCGCATTAATGAAAATCGCTGTTGTTCATCTCTATTTGTCTTTCGAATGCCGGGATAGATTTTTATTAGGCTATTGCCACTGTAAGCGCTTCTAGTTTTCCGATCTGTATACTTCACATCCTTGCTCTCACTTGAGTACTACGGCTCTAAATTTTCATAACATTCCCTACCCAGAAATCTCTAGCAAATGGAATGACGTTAAAATGTAAAAAAGAAAATGTGACTACCTATAATCTAAATAAAAATAAAAAATGAATCACTACTTCTGACTAAAATATCATGAAAACCCGAAAAGAAAATATGAAAATCACTCTTGACTCCTGATTAAAATATCAAAAATCACGACTAAGATCCTGAAATCATGGACATGAATCACTCTACTCATGACTAAAATATCACGTTAACATGAATTGTAATTACGAAAATCGCGACTAAGATGCTGAAATCATGAACATAAATCCCGCTAGTTTGACAGAAAAATCCAATAGTAAACTCATTAATAAAATAGCACGGTAACAAATAAGCTCCTGAAATCATAAACATCGTTAGACTGTCGGCTGTGTGTTCTCAAATTAGGAACAAGAATCATAACAAAAATTAAACATGTCCAGGGAACAACAACAGTTACGCTATCATACATTCGAATGTAACGCCATGAATATATTCGGGGCAAACTAGTTTTTTTTTTTAAACGCGAATTATTATTCATGATTTCAGGAATATATTCACGATTTTTGTAAATCGATCAGTTCACGAAATCGCGCTCTCTTTTTCGTGAATTTACGAACGGATTTTTTTCCATGCTGTTACATTGACCAACAACCATTAAATTGATCAGATTCTATATTTGACATGTCCGTCAACTTTAGCATAACATACCGACAACTCACCTCCGTTCTAGCAATCAATTGTTTCCCTTTAACAGTAATTGAACCGCAATATCAACAAACGGTTATCCAAACACCTACCCGCAGAACAAAGCCTTCACAAAACCGCCGAAAATCGGATTCCAATTTGAATGGGAATAGTCGATCCATTATCGGTTGGTTGGCTGATTGGCCGGTCGGTTTCACTTTCGTTCGTTGTGTCGGCAATGTATCAATGGCAGATGGCAATTGACTTGTAAATTTAATTTGCTTTCATGACATAACGCACTCGCAAGTTGCCCGAGGTACCCAGAAAAGTTCGGGCGTGGGCGCACATCCGGCAATGTCGCATTTGTTATAACCTCGCTCCCCCATTGGTAAAAGTTTCGTCATCGCCGGGTGAGTACCGGCAGCAGCTGTTAGAACGCGGTAGTTAATTCCGCGGCAAATGTTGAAAATCATCGTCTGCTTTAAGGGAGACCCATTCATTCTTCCGTAATCCACCAAATCGGCTGGAAACACCCGCAATCAGGATCGATAATCTGTTTGTGTACAAAAAATTACCGGCTCGGTGTAGTTTTGGGGGTTTGAGACCATAATTGGCGGTTCCGGCCGGTGGTTGTTTGACGAGTTTTAGGTGTACCAATGGACCCAGCGTTCAAGCTGGGAAATTACTTCTGCTGCGGAGTAAATTTATCCAACGATTTTCCGTGGACCGTTAATTTGTTTGCTCACCAAGTTAGCTCGTAAAGTTATCCGGTTCTGTTAGTAGAATATATTATAAAGGACATTCGCAGATGATGACGCTGAGTTTGGTGTTGATTTGACTGGCGCGAACATGACGATTATGGTCGATGAAGATGTATCCATTCAAGGAAGCGAAACAAAGAGCATAATTACGGTGGCGGCTGCTGACTCGATTTATGGAATTTGGACCGCGCTCTCGTCTTTGTTTCGAAGACATTATACAAAGCAGGTCCGCTGTGTACGTGGTAAGTCAATTATGACTGGAATGCTAATGATGTGCCGCTTTGAGTCTATCGCGATAATAGAAGCTAATTTTGCAATCAAAATTTCAATTTGTCTTGAAGCAGACGCAGACGACGACAGGGGATCTATGGATGATTGGAGGTGGAAAGTGTAAAAAAAATAATATATAATGTGGTTATATGGTGAGAAAATTTTGAAGGGTGTTAGATTTGATACGATGTTATCTTTGTTCTTTTTTCGCGTAAAAATGTATCACTGCTGTCTGGGGTTATTGTACTGAATATTGGAAAAAAAATTCGCGTCGTGGAATTTCGCCACCGCTGCAACCATTACTTCGGTTATTTTATGACAATTTAAAATATTGTTAGTATAATACTGTTTTGTTGCGCCTTTACAATATGCTATTGATGTTGTTCAAAACAAGAGTAGTGTGACATATCCTCTGAAGACGTCTATACTTCTAAATATATGTAGATGGCGCAGCGCAGTACTTAAGGAAAATACTCCTAAAAGTGGTCGAAGCTTACCATTATTACATTCATAGGTCGACGAAAAAATGTGTTTTCTCGTTTTCTTTAACAAGGTTTCTTGTTTTCATATATTTTATAATGTACTCCGAAGATACATATGTCATGACCGGAGACTCTAGTGATACGTAGGAAGTCATTCCCTTATTTACCTTACCTTTCAGGCTAGAGCCTTGTTGTCTCTTGCTGTATGCAGAAGCCGTCTCCACTCCACTCGCTGCTTGTCGCCAGCCTCGCAGTCTTCGAAGGGTCCGCAGGTCGTCCTCTATCTGGCCGACCCACCGTGCTCGCTGTCGCACCGTCTTCTTGTTCCTGTAAGGTCGTCATCCAGAACCATCTTCACCGGGTCGTCATCCGACATTCTTACGACGTGTCCAGCCCACCGCAAACGTCCTATTTTTGCGGTATGCGTGATAAATGGTTCTTCCAGCAGCTGATGCAACTCATGGTTCATTCGCCTGCGCCACGTTCCGTCTTCCATCTGCACGCCACCATAGATGGTTTCATTCGAAAACTCCAAGGGTGCGTTGGTCCTCCACGAGCATAGCCCAGGTCTCGGGGCCGGAGAGGACCACCGGTCTAATCAGCGTCTTGTAGATAATCAACTTCGTGCGGCGGCGAATTTTGTTCGACCGGAGCGTCCTCCAAAGTAGACACGATTTCCCGAAAAGATCCGTCTCTGAAATTCTCTGCTGCTATCATTGTCGGCGGTTACCAGTGAGCCGAAATACACGAATTCGTCGACCATCTCGATTTCGTCACCGTCAATCCGAACTCGAGATGGGAGGTCCACATTGTCGTCTCTAGAACCTCTTCCTCTCATGTATTGATGGCAAGTCCAATTCTGCTGGCTTCAGCCTTCAGTCTGATGTACGTTTCCGACATCGCCTCAAAGTTCCGTTCCATTATGTCAATGTAGTCGGCGAAGCCAAGAAGCTGGACGGACTTCCAGGCACGATAGACCATCACCTTGCCGTAACCCTCTTCGAGATTCAAAGGGACTCGAGAGTGTCCCTGATACTCGAACAACGCACATCGCCCGATCCTCGCTTTGACTAATCGTGTTAGCCCATCCGGAAAACCGTACTCGTGCATTATCTGCCAGAGCTGATCTCGATCGATTGTGTCATATGCCGATTTGAAATCAGTGAACAAATGATGTGTGGGCACGTTGTATTCGCGGCACTTCTGCAGAACCCGCCGAATCACGAATATTTGGCTCGTGGTGGCGCTGGAACCCATGATTCCCGCTTGGTAGCCCCACGAACTCCCGGCAAAAAATTTGGGAGAGGACCTTGTAGGCGGAGCTAAGTAGTGTTATCGCGCGATAGTTGCAGCAATCCAACTTGTCACCCTTTTTGTAGATTGGGCAAACGACACCCTCCATCCACTCCTCCGGAAGTCTCTTCCTCCCAAATTTTGGCGATTACCCAGTGCTGCGCTCTAGCCAGTGTTTCACCATCGTATTTTAGTAGTTGATCTACACCGGCAGCTTTGTGGTTTTTCAGCCAACCGATCTCCTTGATTTCTTGGAGATCAGGGGCCAGCAGTCTATCGTCTTATGCACGTGCTTTAAGATCCGTTAACATACCGCCTTCGTCTTCTGCTGCTTCACCGTTTAGGGTGCTCGTCATAGCACTGCTTCCACCTCTCAATCACCTCAAACTCGTTCGTAAGAAGGTTACCGTTAATTCCCTGCACATATCGGCTTGCGGAATGTAGCCTTTGCGTGAACTGTTTAGCTTCTCGTAGAACTTCCGTGTGTCGTTTACGTGGTACAGTTGTTCCATCGCTACGCGATCTCGTTCCTCCTGTTGGCGCTTCTTTCTCCGGAGGACCGAAGTTTGCCTGTTTCGTGCTTGTTTGTATCGCTCCACATTCTATCTCGTTCCGTGCTGCAGCATCCTCGCCCGTGCTGCATTCTTCTCCTCTAATAACTGCTTACATTCGCCATCGAACCAGTCGTTTCCTCGATTCGTAATCGATGTACCTAGTGCCGCTGTAGCAGTACTTCCTATGGCGGAACGGCTCTCCCTCCAGCTATCTTCAAGAGTAGCTGCGCCCAGCTGTTCTTCTGAGCTGAGTAGTTCAGCTTCCAACCGCTGTGCGTAGTCTTGGGCAACCCCGGCGTCCCGAAGTTGCGCGATGTTGGGCTTTGGCGTCCGACTACGACAAATGTTGTACACCGTCGAAAGTGTTGAGCCCATGCATACTGCAACTAGGTAATGGCTCGAATCTATATTCGCACGGTAGGTACAAACGTTGGTGATATCAGAGAAGAATCTCCCGTCGATTAGAACGTGATCGATTTGGTTTTCGGTGCGTTGGTCAGGTGATCTCCAGGTGCCTTTGTGGATATCTTCGCGGGGAAGAAGGTACTTCGGACTGCCATACCACGGGAGGCTGCGAAATTCACGCATCGTTGGCCGTTGTCATTCGATAAGGTATGTAAGCTGTTTGGCCCGATTACCGGTCTAAACATTACCTCCCGCCCAACCTGAGCGTTCATATCACCGATGACGATTTTCACGTCCCGTTGCAAACAGCCATCGTACACCATCGTCGGATCTCCCATCGTGTGGGCAGTGTACGTTGATGATGCTGTAGTTGAAGAAACGGCCTTTGATCCTCAACTTACATATCCTTGCGTTGATTGGAGTCCATCCAATCACGCGTTGACGCATCCTACCCAGCACAACAAAGCCGGTTCCCAGCTCGTTGGTGGTGCCACAGCTCAGGTAGAAAGTAGCCGCCCGATGCCCGCTTTTCCATACCTTTTGTCCTGTCAAGTAAAGTTTCTGCAGTTTTACGACTTCAAAGTTGCGTGGTCGGAGTTCCTCGTAGATTATCTTGTCGAAAACTGGAAAGCAGAGTGACCTGCAGTTCCATGTTCCGAGTTTCCAATCGTCGTCCTTATTTCATCGCGTAGGTCTTTGCCGATTGTTACGATTCGTATTTTCTTCCGCATTGTTCGTAACGGTTAGTTTTCCAGGGTGGCTTGTTGGGCCTTCCCCAACCCCCTGTCTCGCTGGAGGACCATCGTGTCAGCTCTGTTTAGAGTCACGCGCTGACATAATATCAGCTGCCCCTAACATAGAGAACAGACGCTGTTTTGAGCCACCCCTAACATGGGGAACAGACGCTCGGATGGACTCACCCTCCGAAAAGAGAGCCCCCCTTCCCTGTCAGAATACAACCATGTTCCGACCGGGGTAGGTTACCCGATCTTTCCTATGATTACTCGTACTCCAGCTAGCACCGCGGAGGGGTAGAGATAGGAGTTACTGGACAAGATGCTAAGGACCACTGTGGCGAACCACAGGGTCTATATTACGCATTGTCCAGTCATTTACCAACCCTCCTAAATCTGAATAGCATCCCCAAAATCGAAGTTCGCTCATACATTGAAAAACCCAAACGAATAAGCAAGCGGTTACACGCGACACACGCGCCCGCGCGATCAAACCACTTGACATACAAACGCTCGAGTCCCTCGTGATAATACATTCTTGGTCACAAACGAGAACATGCAACTGCGATCGTCCACGCAAACCTATATCCGCTCCTTCGCAAACATGAAATCGGATTTAGAAACGCAGTCTCTAGTGCGTTTATACAAACGCGTAGCGATCATGAATCGGCCATGTCAGGGAGCCCCTGCCCTCGGTCCTCGCATCACTCCCCCACTGTAGTGATATGGGGGAACTCACTCAATTCTATCATCTCAACCTTACACTCAAAATTATACATCAGACCCACGATCTGCGCAACATTCAAGGATCCACGCAAATATGCAAATGGCCACACGGTTAAACAATTGAATTTACACACGCGAAGTAACATACACACTCGCACAAAAAAAAACGAAATCTTGTATTTATTCTTGCCATCATGAGTAAAGTTGACGAAAAAGCGCTGCTCCGACTCAACGCCGTGGTCGTTGACTTTAAATTTTGTTCTAGACGAAGTTTTCGTGAAATGGAACCCCTTCTAAAGGTAAAACTGGCGCTTAGGCTTATGAAAGTTGCGTATCTTCAGTATCACCATCTCCACAATGCAGTATTGCTATCATTTAACATGGTATGACTACACCCAAAATAAAACCCTAATACTTTCATAGGAATAAGAAAAAAATGCTCTAATAGCAAAACATTTCATACTAAAAAGGTACCAAGAAAAAACCCCTAAATGGCAGTATCAACACATTCAAACCCTCACTATGTTGCACTCATGTGGAATATCCTTCGCGTTCCATCAATTCTTATACTATACATATAAACGCTTCCGGTCTTCTTAAAGTGTGTAGCATTTCGCTTGTCAGTGAATTGCGCATCATGCTTCAAATGTGGAGAAAGATGGGTTTAGTTATTCACTAAACGACACGTTTTCGTATTTGCGGATCGTCTTGCACTTGGTCAGCTTTAAAACACAGTCAAAAGATAAACCGACTCGAAATAGTGGTTAGGTGTTTCGTGCCATGTTGAGTTGAAACCGATTTTCTATCCGGACATCAACAACAAGGTTCGGTAGGTGCATAACATATAAACAGTCCTTCCCGTTCTGTACGACAAGACCTACGGTTTGGATTCACGTATCCGAACCGAGGGTGAGAATCCATCTTATTACTATATCTTAAATTACATTCATACTAACACTCACTAACACGATAATTTGCTTACTCTCTCCTGTACAATCTCTCTCATTCGAAACGTACAAACGTGGTCTACGCGATAATACACACCCGGTCACAAACGCGAACATACAATCGCAATCATCCACACATACTTACGCCAGCGATCTCACCAACATTAAATCTCCCCGGTAATTAAGTGAACGTTTTAGTACTTATAAATTGACAAACGCGGTCTCAAGAGTGAACATACAAACGCCCGTATTCGCGCGATCATGAATCGGTTACGTCCTTAAGTCCCTATCCTCGGCCCTAATGGCATAGGTCCAAAGCCTTCAGGTGACAAACAAAAAACATGACGCTCATATCCACTAAGCAACACGTTCCATGGCGACAAGAAAATCTAATTTATACACACGATAAACACGTTAACATACAAATGCTTGAGCCATTCGCGATCATCCACGCAAATTACATCCGCGTTCTCGCAAACATGATAGCAGTACGGTGATAAGGTGAACTCTCAGGTCTCAGCCAAAAGTCTCGGTACATGCCTTCCATTGGACCAATTAGGAAAAATTAAAGGTCTCATATCAACTAGACAACACGTTCCATGGCCACATGACCGGGAACTCTAGTGATATGAGGTAACTCACTCCTTGTCAGAATGTGAATCCAAAAACTAAATATCATAATGGAGGTTTGCGTGACCATCCATGAACACACGCGAATATGTCAATGGCCACACGATAATAAAACCGGATTTGTAAACGCAATTACACATACACATGAGCACCTGAGACAAACACTGCAACATACGAACGCTTCAGCCCTTCGCGATCAACAACGCGCACCTACGCCCACGATCGCGCAAACTTGATAACACCTCGGTAATAAGGTGAACATTTTAGCACTTACGAAGGTTCAAACGCGGTCTTAAACGCGAACCTACAAACGTCCGTGTTCGCGCGATCATGAATCGGTCACGTCCGGAAATCATTACCCTTCGTCCTAGCAGCTTAGGTCCATACATTCAGTTAAACCAATCAAAAAATAAAGCTCATATCCACTAGACAACACCTCCCATAACGACATGATTAGAAACTCTAGTGATATGAAAGATCTTACTTTCTTCTAGCACCTGAACCGTACAATTATTTAGTAGATTCACGCGGTTATAAAATAGAATTCATATATTCAAATTACGTACACGTTAGCGCGACATCCATCGTCGCTGTTATGCTATCTTATGACAAACGCCATTTTGGGGTAAACTGAGTTAAACATGCCTCATTATTTGCGTAAAAAATCTCAACAAAGTGACGTTTACAGAATTTTGACATTCTGCTTAATGAGATATAGCGAGAAACGTGCTGAGAAAATTTCAATTTTTTCCTTAAAATGACTGTGTCTGGGGATTGGCACAAGTTATCTTGATGTATAAGATGGTTTTATGTGTAAAACTATCTGAGGAATACAATAACTTAATCATTTTCAAAATAAAAATACACGAATTGTGAGAAAAATGCAGTTTAAGTTTTAAACTGGAAATATATCATATTTGGCAACACTGCAACCAAAAATAACTATTTTTTCTAGATTCCTTGACTCATTTCCTTCTATACGCATTTCACCGATTGTTATATTAATGAAGCCAAAGATAAAAATAAAAGATGATAATTGATGATTTTGTTCTATGAAAAATTTTCCATGCGCGATTATGACACGCCATACAAATTTTGTCATCAATGCACACCTATGATAGTGTGAGTACGACTTTTGTTTACATTTATAATAAAAACTCGCACCATAGTCAACCGATCTTCGTAATATTTGAGAGATTAATACAGAGTAGATAGAAGCATCATTTGTCTTCCTTGAATTGTTTCTACCATTTAAAAGTTTCAAGATATTCAATCTCAAACATTAAAAATCGTTTTTCTCGAAATGTGCTAAATGGCGCTTGTCAGAAGATAGGACAACAGCGACGGGTTTCTCTTTGTTTACTTTCTTTTTCGCTAATAACTCGGCCGTTTATACGTTTATTCCTTAACTCTTAGCATAATATACTATTCGAAATCAGAGTTTTGCGATGTACCTTGAAACAATATTGAAAAGTTTCATGATGACGCCGTAATAATCGAAAGAGAAAGTAAACAAAGAGAGGCTCTCATTTGCACCTACGACCATTTGACACGTTTGTCGAGATATAGTTGCTTTTATATTGTGTGAAGAACAAAGGAAACTGCTACTACACTTCTTATCCTAGTAATCTGTCGAGATGAGTAAGTCGCAGAAACAAGAAGTGGTGCTCCGGCCAAATACTGCGATTATTGATGACTCCCATAAGACCGAGTATTCGTGATGAGGAACATTTTCTGAAGGTGAAAATGGAGATAAGACTTACGATAGTCACCTTTATCGGATTCTACCATCTCAGGTATTCAGCGTTTATCGTGTTCAACAAATTACTTGCAGATACAAGTCACATTTGGGACAAATGCAGTACACAACATAATGCGATAGTAATCACACATTAATTACACATAGTTTTCTTTGCACATATCAAGGAAAAACAAGTGCGTTCCAGTTCTGTGAAAAAAACGGCACATTACGGTTTTCCCTGATCAGAAACAATTACCAAATTTATGGCCTCTGTTCAGGTAATATTGACAACGGCAAAAGCTGCGTCAAGTATCTCAAAATCTACAGCCAGCGCAATCATTGAGGAACTTCACACTCGTAAAGGCAACAAACACTGAAGAATTCAGAGGTTCGCGAACATAAAGGCAGCAACCACAATGATGACACGGAAGGGTTCAATAGCGAGATGGATATGAAAGACCCCTTTTACGCATTTGGTGAGGAAAAAAATATTTCCCCTCCTCGTAAACAGGTATTAACGTGCAATGCCTTAGAGATTGCGCAAGATTTGCTGGACAACCATTAAATCTCGTTTCATTCTTTTTTGTTGGAAATAGATAGAAATAGATAAAAGAGCCACTGCTTCGATTGGCTGAAGCAGTGAACCGAGTAAACGGACTTTTTAAATTTTATTTAAAAATAGTAGAAGAAGTTTTATGGACGACTGAGCACTAAAACTCTCCAAAAGTGAATCATCCCAAGTGATTGTCATGTTTACCAAAACTTAGATGTAAGACTCGATATAGGCAACTCTATTTTAAATTTAAATGGCAAGTTTTTGAACTGCACTCAATTTTATTTGCTGTATTAGGTTAGTGCACTTTGTATTCTTAGTATAAGTACTAGGTATCACATTCAAGCGTACTAGGCAAAAAATATTTCAATTTGCTGAGAACTAAATAACCGAAACGACAGTTTTTGTTTTTGCGTCATTTTAACGCAATATAATTTTGATTGGTATTTAATTTCATTTTGGTGTGAGGAACTCGTTACGAATTGAAACACTGTTGCGACTAAAATGTTGTGACTGGTTGGATCTATGAGTCAAGTAATTTTGATTTCATGTCATTGGTATAAGGCAGTCTCTTGGTCTGTTTTTATTCGTTTTGGAATAAAATGAGAGAGATCATCAGAAATCACGGAGAAGAAAAAATAATCAGCTAATCTAAGTTGTCTCAAGAGCATCTCTAATACCTTTCTATGCACTCAGAACGAGTACTTTCGGAATAGGGCTCTAATTCTCTCAATTCGGCATTTTCGAAAGCATCTTGCGTCTTCGTTACCCGCACAACGTCTAACGTTAGGTGCTGCTACTTTAATTTAAATTCCCAAATTTAGGTAAAACAAACCTGTAATAAAAAGCATTGCCGCTTTCTTCAAGAAGTCACGCATCTCATCCAATCTTGATGATGATTATAAAAAAAACTTGAGCTAATTATAAACGATCCAATTACTGAGCATATTAATGTTAACATGTTTGAATTTACTTAGAAAGTGTAACTGCAAGCATCATAGCAAATTCAACTGCCAGAAGGAACTAGACAGTAGGCAATGCACACTGCCGCTGAAAGAAATTTTGCAAAATATTCACAGCAATCGGATAATTTGCATTAATTGAAAAAATCAGAAAAAATCTAAAATAAAGTCTCTTCGGTACAGGAGAAGCAAGTGCGATATGCTCTCTTAGATTTGTCGGAAGCAAGTTAGGTGGGATGCTAAAATTAATTAGCTCATCCATATTTATAGTTTCTAGTTATTTTAGTGGCGTCATAAATGTTACATTTAAAAAAAAATACGTGAATTAGAAGATAACAGTAATCAATACTGAGGGATTTCCTTTCGATTAGTGAACAGTCTTTAGTAGATAAAACTCCGATTGGGTTAGTAGATTAATTCATTGAAACATATCTTTTGTATTGGTCAAAAATCCATGAATTCCGAAATAAAATCTGAATACCTAAATAGATAAATAACACTAGTTTACAAGAAAAATGAAGCTTCAAGAAAAAGTATTTTTTAGACTAATTTTGGGTCGCTGAACACGAAAACAATATTCATTTTTTGTTCAAAGAAGCAATTTTGTAATTTTCTCAAAAAACTCGTTTTTGAGCACTTTTTGTAGTTTTTAATCAATATTTCGTGTCAAAATCATTCAATTAATTTAGTCAATGTGCAGGTTAAAAGGTGCCGAGATGCCCTTTCCAAAAACATATAATATGTGTCGATCATACGTAAAATTTTTAGTGCTGCAAGCGACCAAAGTTTAAAAAAAGTGCATTTTTGACCATTTTTAAAAGTTACTCGTTTTTAAATGATTTTTAACCGAAAAACAAATTTTTTCGGACCTTTTAGAATCTAAGATGACAGATAATATGTTTACGTTAATTTTAAGCCTAACATCACTAACATCGGATGGAAAATGTGGATGCTATGGCACGTTGAGCGAAATGGAAATTTCATAATTTTAGCGGACCCTGCCCTGGTTCGGCGGTATAGAGGGTGTAGCACTGGTCTCATAAGCCAGTCGTAAAATATTCGAGTCCCTATCGGAAAGGAGTCTCAGTGGGATCGTAGCACTAGCCACGTAATATTCTGTGAACTGAGAATCTACTGTGAACCCTGTTGAAACAGAAGGCGAAAATTCCTTTAATTCGTAAAATATGTACTCACCACAGACAAAACAAAACTTTTCCAACGATATTTCCGCATTTTAAAAAGATAACTTAGTTGTACAATGGAATGTCCAAAACCATTAAAATGCCGCAGGATGGATGTACCGCAGGATGGATGTCGAGAAGACAGTACCCAACACAAACAATAACTATCAAGTATAGAAAATTATTTCAGCCGAAAGTATGATTGTGCGAAAAATAAAAAGTTTCAATTTTCACTCAGTGCTTCATACCATCTACATTTTTCATCCGACTTTTGTGACCATTGGATTAAAATTTATGCAAAAAGATTATTTATCTCATTAGATTCTAAAATAATTTTCTTCTGTCCTTGATTTATTATACAAAAATTAATAGAAATATGCAATTTTTTTTTAAAAAAGTTCGAATATTAGTTTTTTTTTACTTTGGTTGATTGTAATCATAATAAATGTACATTTCTCGACAAACATACGATTACGACTTAAAAACCAACTGTCAAAATTCTCTTTGAAAGGGAATTCCGGACAAACCGTTACTGGCTAAACGCAGTTCATAGCAGTTAATGCAAGAGAAAACTTTTTTCTTTTGTTTACTATAAACATTTGTGATTGCCGGGTAACAGTTTGTCTGAAATTTTCTTTCAACGAGAATTTTGGCAGTTGGCTTTTAAGCCGTAATTATATGTTTGTCGAGATTTGATCTACGCATATTATACATTTTCGGAAAGGGCACATCAATACCTTTCGAACTGTTTCGATCGGAATCTATTTGAACAAGATATTGACAAATAACTAAAATTGTGCCAAAAAACACCTTTTTCAAAGAAATCTTGAAAATACTTCTTTGAAAAAAACTACAAGGGACAGCCCTATGGGGTTGTACGAATTGCAGACGTAGGACTGCAATACGTGAAATATTTAATTTCTTATTACGTTTGGATTAATAATTAATCAAACATTTCTTTCTACAGTTCACTTCATGAATCAAACCGCCTTGCTCATTAGGTCATTTTCTTTACAATGAGCGATCGAATCCGATTAAAGAAAGCAGACAGAAAACTGCGATGAAAACCGAACTAATATCTGGAACTGCTTTAAAATTTTAAAAAGTTTTCTATTGAGTGTGGTAAACAACCAGACCGATGCTTAAAAGTCATGTTCTAGACAATACAGTAACAGTTCTTGTATAGGACAAGCTTTATAGTTTTATTTTGCTGTTATTGTAATTTTCCTAAAGTACAGATAAATGTAGCGAATGCAGTGGTCTTAATCATATATCGAAGCAAAACATATACAAGAATCGAAAATAGTTTTATGGATGGACTTAAATGCATTTTTTGCAGCGATTTTTTGAGTAATCCATTCATAAATAGACTTTGTAGTACCTATGTATTGGTAGAATCAAATTGGAATAGGCTGAGTGGAAATGAATCTCGTGGAATCAATAAATTGATGAAACGTAAATAATAAACCTTCGTTGCACTTTCTTCTATCCATTCGCGTGAATTTGTTACTAAGAAAGTTTTCGTCTCCTTAACCTGTCATGGAGACGACAACGCAAAGAAAAACCGAAACCTATCATACGCGCAACATTTGAATATACCTACACGTTCGTCTCAAACAATAAACCCAAGCGAACGGTGCTTAAATCAAAAAGTTGTGCCAGTACATCGTGTCCCTACACGAATGGAAGATACGCACCAAGCAAAATGAGTCAACGCTGGTGATGATGGGTGGTGCGAAAGAGACAACTAGTACCACGACGCACCGGGCTACACTGGCTGTGGGAGCGCAGTGCTCTGCTCTGCCTGCTGTCCAAGAGGCAACTTGCTCTACAAAATCTGCTCTTTAAATAGTCGATGATGACGTCATTCATAGAAGCGTTGCGCGTTAGGTACACAAATCTGTCGTGCTGGACTTGGGAAGCGCTATCTTTTGTGTGTAAATGTGCGATATTTTGACTAGGTTGTACATTATGATAATTTTTAATGCCATGATATCAAAAATCTTGGAGTTTATCTATTGGAATCTATTCTTAGAAGTATTTCCGAGCGATATGCGCAAAAAAATTGAAAATTTACCGTAAGATGGTTGAATTATAAGCGTTTAAAATTGGACCACTTTTCGTTACATACCATTTTGCTCATATCGAAAACAAAGACGTAGTCCTACGTCAAAATGAACTTGGTTTTCGTATTCAGCGATCCAAAATTAACTGAGGAAACACCTTTCTTCTTAGCTTATTGGCGATTCTACGTTGAAACCGCTCGCAGATAGCGCTGGAAGGGAAGTGTTGCTGATTTTATTTTGTTCTGTCATAGTGCATATATTTTCTGTAAACATTGGTAAAAAATGACTTTTAAACACCAAATTACCGATCAATTTGTTGATAATTGTTTATGAAAATGGAGGAAAATCATCATTTTATCAGATGATGAGTAAACATCTTGCGAAAAGAGTGTAAAACATAGTGGTTTCTAATATTATTCGCAGAGCTATATGCGCGCTGTTTCGAAATGTAATTTGTTGAGCACCGTAGCCGCCGCAAAAGCATTTCCCGTTCGTCCTAAGTTAAGCTAAACCTTCATGAGATGGTGTAAATTCATGAAACTCTCCAGATCACGCGAGGAAAGAATATATCCGGCTAATAGGAAAGTGTTAGCTTTGTATCATGCACAGCCGATCCTTCTCTCCGATAGTCTTCACTGAATCTCCTACGTAGTTCAAAATATAAAGGAGTTTGACATTGGTGCTGATTGGGTATCGGTTTCGAGTTGGAACTTTATTTATGGAACGATTTTTTATAACCGCAATAATACCCCGATTACATTTCGAAGAAATGTATGAGTCAAATAGTTGCAAATGGCTGTACTTTCAGAATAATTGCAAATAAAACTAAATTTCTTACTCGTTTCATTCACATTTTGGCAGTGGTTAGCTTTTTCCGAGAAGATAATGAAGATTTTGTTGTAAGCTACGACTCACTTACGGGTGAAAAAAAGCAAATTGTATCACTTTGCCAGTTCATGAGCTGAATCATAGGTGTCGCATGACTAATTTTGGTTTTGCCGCAAATCGCCAATCGCGAAAACCTTAAAATTGTTAAAATCTGTCACATTAGATTCTGAAAATATGAAAAGTTATTTTTCTGTGTGTGTGTGTGTGTGTGTTAACCATCCCAACTCCCACTAGCTGGTAGTGATTTACAGAAAAAAAGATGTTTGCATGTATTTTAATATATCCATGCAAATAACTTGGTTCAAGGATTTAGGTAGGTGTTAGCTCAATTGACTTTCCGATGACCCATTTCGTGTACAGTGCCAGACATGTTCCGAGGTCATCGTTCCATCAACCAGCCCCGCCTTACTGTAATGTTTGTATCAAATGGAATATAACATTATAATAAGACTTTCGATTCCTTACATGAGGTAAGAAATCGACGCGTATTTAGTGTATTTATTTGATTTTTGTATATATAAATTTGAATGTCTGTAGAAAAATATACCAGTTTTTCTATTTCCTTCCTTATCTCCTACTTACGCGAGTGACTGATACTTGCTTATCCATTTTTCGTCCCATTCCAAACCTTCTCCAGATATCCTCAAAATCTCCAGCTTCTTTCTCACGCATCAAACAGCCCGAGCAATCCTTTCTCTTTCTCACGTTTGCAAGTACAGCGCAATTTATCAACAACAGTATGCATGTCGGATGTCGGAAGAAAAAGAAAAACTGATCTGCAGGTTTCCGAATGTGGAACTAAGAAATTGGTGCGACACCTATCGGGCGATAGCTACGGGTGACGCGCTGATAATTTGGAATCGCCACTTTTTTGACCAAGGGACGCCGAAAAATTTTCACTTTTTGGGAAAGATTTATCACTGGGAAAAAACACTTTTTGTGAGTTTTTGATCTTCACTATTATTATTTACGTTGTTAAAACACTTTTTTTCTCCGCATCGGAAATAGACGGCCCATATTGCGGGGGGAGCACTTTTGACACTAATGCTGTGTGGCTTTGAATCACTTTACGCCGGGATGAAAAACTCCAAAAAATCACTGAATTCCACTTCCGATTTACGAAAACTGTTCACCGAGTCGTTCTTCGTATTTAAAAACACTTTTGTTTGATAATCCGTACCGAAAAACTACGATTTTGGACCGACTAGCGAGGAGCTCCAAAACAGTCGACCGATCGTGGCTAAGGTCAAATATGAAAAGTTATTTTTCTGTAATAAAAACTAGAGCAAAAACAAAAAAGCGGAAGCAAAAGAAAAACTTTTTTTTAACTCGAACTTCTTTGAAAGAGAAATAGAGTATTATTTTCGTATTCAGCGACTCAAAATTATTCTAGATAACACTTTTTCTCGTAACTTCATTTTTCTTGTAAACTAGTGTAATGTTATTTAAGACCAAAAGAGATATGTGAAAAACAGAGCAATTTTCACTTGGTGCTTAATAACATCACCAGTTTTTGTCGGATTTTCGTGATCTTAGGCTTAAAATTCACGTGAGAAGTTTGTCTGTCATATAAGATTTTGAAAGATTTTTTTTGGCGGATTTATTTTTTTATGAAAAATCAACTAAAAATTAGTAATTTTACCAAGCGCTACTTTTTTGACGTTGGTTGCTCTTAACCCTAAGTTTTTGATATTTTATCCTAACATGTTATACATTTTCGGAATGAGCACATCAATACCTTTCGAATGGCGAGTCGTTTGTGTTAATCGAAAGATGCTCCTGAGAAATTGACCAAAAACCGCAAAAAGTGCTCAAAAACACCTTTTTCAAAAAATCACAGAAACGGCTCTTTGAAAAAGAAAATGGTTATGATTTTCGTGCTCAGCAACCCAAAATTGACTTAGAAAACACCTTTTTTCTTAACTTCATGCAATTAACCCAAAATTTGTAAACTAGTGTAATTAGTTGTTCTCACTTGTCTGATAATATTGCCAAAAATAGTCTTTGGTGTATTATTATTTAAATTGAAAATTTTTTAAATTTGAGTTAAATAGAAAGTGATCCATTTCTACAAATCGCCTGCCCAATCAGATGATTTGTAGCGAATTCTGACCTTCCCTTGTATTTGTATTTAAATAATTGAAGTCCAACTAACAGTGAGTTTTAATGAACTAAACTGAAAAGAAATGACCTAAAGTGGCAAAAAAACGGTTACGAAACTGTGTACAACTAATGACGAAGTCTTTGTCGCTATAACCGTTTAAGCGACGGGTCATTTCTAATATCGGCCCGTTTGGCGTAGTTAGTACTGCGTATTTCAGTCTGCAGCAGTGTTCGAGGACAGTGGACACGGGTTGGTGCGTAAAGGTTAATTTGTGATAGAAGATCGGGAACATCATGTTCAGCCAGAAGAAACTAAGACACGAAGGTAGCCTGCGACGCGTGTCTACGATCTTCTAAACTGTGTAGTCCTAATAATTGATAACGGTCTTCGTGTGGTGGCATGTTCAGGGGATCGTTCCAAAGCAATGGATGTAACGCATATCGTATGAATCTGCGCTGGACAGCTTCAATTCTTTGGCGCCAAGTTGCACGATAGGGGCACCCAGCAGACGACGTTTGCAAATTCCAACCGTGAAACTTTTAACTTGTAAATTAATAATAAAAATCAAATTCGAAAGCAATAATTCGTCGATGTACTACAGTCTTTTTGTATCAGATAACATATTGTCTATTGCCTTAGTTTTGGAACTGTTTTCACTATGAACTTTTCAAAATTACATTCAGTTTCCAGTGACTATCTGAAGTCACCAGAATTAACATATTTATGCAACAAGTTTTAAGACCCTCCCGAAACAGAATCCTGGCTACGGTCCTGGTGAACGACTTATTAATTTTTAACCAGTTAACTTACTGGAGGTACATTATTTTTTCTGGGAAGAATTTTTTTTTAGTCTTTTGCTGAGAGATTTCAGCCCGTTTTTACGCTTGAAGTGTATATCCGATTTTTACTTTCTAAAATTCTTTAAAGCGTGTTTTACGAAGTATGTTCTGTCCTTGCAACTTTTATTTTCGTTCGCTCAATGCGGTTATCTTCAAAATTGGAACTCTTGTTAGACGTCCAACTTTCTAACTCCAACTGCTCAGTAAGAAAAGTGCCACTTCATTCAAATTCCGACAGAAACCAATATGATGGTGAATCGAGGGCGTATTTGTTTTCGAAATTGTCCCACTATACTTCTTCCGCTTCTGCCAATACCACCACCCCCACCCACATAGCAACTCGCGGCGGCAAATTTTGGGCTTAATGTGATTTAAATTATTCCCTCACTCATCACACCAGTTCGGCACAGCTCCCCATCATCCTCGCCAATTTACCTACTCTTCATATAGACATATTTTTGTAGGCCAAGCAAACTCCGTAGCGTTTGCATCCGCCCGACGACGACGACGCGACGGTGGGGATATGTCTTTTGCCACCGAGTGTGGCCCCGCTGGCTGTGAAAATCAATTAGTGCTTAATCGCATCAGAAAAGCCTACATTTTGGTGTGAATAATTCATTTATAGAAGGCCCCGACCTCATCAGCCTCCGGCGCACTTAACTCATCACATTATACTGATAGATGCTTTTTTCTTTTTCTCTCTCTCTCGTTCAATTTTCAGGTCACCGCCGAATTTGAAAAGCGCAGGCAATATCATCAATAATAATACTACCATCAGCAAAACTACAATTGGCAACGTCAAGGTCGAGAATGTTGGCATAGTGAAAGGGATCCAACAAAAGTCGCCACATAATAGCACCAGTTCCAGTGGTAGCAGCAATAGTAGCGGAAGTGGTAGCAGCAGTAGTATTGGCAACCTAAATGTTAACTCAGTGGAAGCGACTTATGCCAGTGTGATTAAGAAACCGAAAGTTCACCAATCTGGTAACGTGGGAGATGACCTTCGAAATTCGTTGGACAGGAAACTAAACGGTTTGCTGTACAGTAATGGGATCAATACCGGGCACCATGTGCATCACCATGGTACGAGTACGACTACCACGATTGTGGGTGCAACGCTGAAGGAGGCCCCACGCTTCGCTGGACTCAGTCATCATGTTAACAGCAACGATAGTCTCCTGCTAGACAATAGCAGCATCAGTAGTGTCAGTAGTAGCGGTAATCATAATTTACTGATTAGCCCGGCTAGCAATAACAGCAACACAAACTCCCCCATCATCGGAATCTCGTCAAATGGTGCACTGGTACCACCACCATATCGTGACCCTCCTCCCCCGAGAAACTCACCACTTTCACACAAGCTGGACAGTCCAAACAATAACAGCAATAATCCGAACGCCAGCCCCAGCAGCAACAGTAGCATCAATAGTCAAACCCTCAACAATCTCAATCTCAACGTCAACAGGAAACTCGAGAAGGATAGCATTAACATGAACCTAGCGCTGAGTGCCGCTGCAGCAGCCGCAGCCGCAGCTACCTCCATATCCTCGTCCACCGGGAGCGTCGGCGGGGGAAGTGGCAGCATCGGCAGTGGAAGCAGCTCTAGCAACGCCAACGAGTTGCTTCTGCTCAATGAACTGAATCTGAACGATGGCCCGGTACAGAATACCGCCCAGTACAGGGACCTGATACAGCTTATCAAGTATCAGCGGGAGAAAATCAATACCCAGCAAGCGGATCTGTCTAAGGTGGGTGGATGTTGTGTGTATGTAAATAATATAGGGAATTCCTCGGTGCCGCCCGCCGCACGATTTTTTTTTTCATTTGCCGCTTCACTTGGTGAGCATGTTTTGTTGTTCATTCGATACACTCTACGCGGTAGTGGCTTGTCGACGGGTGGAAGGTTTTATCTAGCCTGTGTTCCTTCGCCGTTTGCAGCATTATCGCAACCGAGGCACTGCACCGTGGGTGTTTTCGAGAGGATTACCGCTGAACGGTACATCGATCAGTACAATGGAAGATTAATTGTATGCGATTTCGTAGCAAGAATAAACATATATATTGGGCTAATGCTGCAGACGAACGTGTTTGATTGCCGGGCCATTAATAGTGTAGTCGGGTGGTTGATTGACTTACTAACTGGTGAATTTATTATGGTTTTCGTAATAAAAATTCTTCAGTTACAGAGAATCTCGATGTTCTTGAATATCGATATTTTTGACGAAAATGGTACGAGCACAGGTGATCTTCAGTGAAAATTTGAACAGCTTGTCAATATTTCGTCGCTGTTGTGCTATCTTATGACAAACGCCATTTTGGGGTAAACTGAGTTAGATATGCCACATTACTTGTCTCGAAAATCTCTACAAAGTGGCGTTTACAGAATTTTGACATTCTGCTTGGTTACTGAGATATAGCGAGAAACGTGCTGAGAAATTTATAATTTTTTGCTTCAAATGACTGTGTCTGAGGGTTGGCTCAAATTATCTTTATGTATGAGATGTTTTTATATGTAAAACTATCTGATAAACACAATGACATAATCATTTTCGAAACAAAAATGCACGAACTGTGAGAAAAATACAATTTAAGTTTTAAATTGGAAATATAGAATATTCGGCAACACTGTAACCAAAAATAACTATTTTTTATAGATTCCCTGACTCATTTCCTTCAAAATGCATCTCACCGATTGTTTATAGACCAAATGAAGCCAAAGATATGAATAAAAGTTAATAATTGATGATTTTTTCCTATGGAAAATTTTCCATGCACGATTATGACACGCCATACAAATTTTGTCATCAATACACACCTATGCCACGTGTGAGACCGACTTTTGTTTACATTTTTAAAGAAAACTCGCAATGTAGTTAACCGATTCTCGTAATATTTGAGAGATTAATGCAAAATAGATAGAAGCATCATTTGTCTTCTTTGAATTATTTATACAATTTATAAGTTTCAAGATATTCAATCTCAAACTTTAAAAATCGTTTTTCTCGAAATGTGCAAAATGGCGCTTGTCATAAGATAGCACAACAGCGACGATTTGCGATCGTCTGCACGGAAAAAAATTGTTCCCAAAAACGTGAATAAAGTGCCATGAATTCTGGAACAATCACGTTTTTACGTTACGACAACAGGACCATGAACAAAAATCATGGCTTTTTTAATTATATTCAATTTCCCTTCAGTAACGCCCATATAACGCTTTCATTAGTGGAAATATTTGTTTTTGTTTTGTGAACTTCAGTCACGGTTTCCGCTAAGTTATTTCTAATTCGATTCTCAGTACGCGAACTAGTTCACAACTTTATGAACATTATTCATAAAACCAAAGGTTGACTCATGATTTTTTTCATATATACATTAGTTCACAAAATCTAAGTATTCTGGCAATTTTTTCGTGAACTATTCCACGAAATTCGGAATTTTATTCATGAATCCATTCAATCCTAGTGAATTAAGTCATGATCCCTAATGTATTAGTCACGATCCAATATTCGTGCTCGTGAAATGGTTCACAAAATTATCAAATATTATTCATGTATTCGTGAACTGGTTCATGATTCCTAATATATTGATTGCGATCCAATATCCGTGCTCGTGAAATAGTTCGCGAAATCATGAAATATTATTCATGTATTCGTGAATCGGTTCGTGATACCTAGTATAACAATTACAACTTACCATTTGTTTACATGAAATAGTTCACGAAATAATAAAATATTAGTCATGTATTCGTGAAGTGGTTCATGATTCCTAATGTATTACTTACGATCCAATATCTGTGCTCGTGAAATAGTTTACAAAATCATGAAACATTATTCATGTATTCGTGAACTGGTTCATGATACCTATCATAATAGCCGAAACTTATCATTCATTTTCGAGAAAAGGTCACGAAATCATAAAATATTATTAATGTATTCGTGAACTGGTTCATGATTCCTAGTACATGATTTGCGATCTACCTATTTATTGACGTGTTTATGATATTTAGAAGATGTCCCTCATTATTTACAATTTCGGGCTACACAGTAATGAAATTTTTACGTGAACTCTTTCACAAAATTTGGAGTATCATTTAGAATCATTTTTGTTCCATGAACTTTTTTATGAAATACCCAGCTGCTAGCGACCAGTAATAGGTACGAACAGTAGATATAAAAAAAAACTATTAGGAACTCGAACATCGTTATTCATTTGATAAGATTCATTGTGATGACCGGACAGAAAATGAAAACTGCACTGAGAACCCCAAATAGTGTGCGTGATATAGTTCACAGAACAAGATATCGCGAATGAGTCTTATTTTAATGTTTTTAATTACTTCGTTACGTCACGAGTAAAAAAAACCAGCCAAAAAATAATAGATCACGTAAGGCGAAGAGAATTTTCGAATACATGGATAAAACTGCTGCTATAATGAACATTAGTTACATTACTCTTTGAAAGTAGGCTCCAAAATAAAATATCATGATAACTAAGATCCTGAAATCATGAACACAAATCGCACAAATCGTGACAAAATATTTAAAATCGTGACAAAGATCCTGAAATCATGAACATGAAACACGCTACTTCTTACTAAAATATCACGATAACGTGAATAGAAATTACGAACATCGCCACTATGATCTTGAAATCATGAACTTTAATCCCACTAACGTAATGAGAATTCACAAGAATCGCGAATAAGCTCCTGAAATCGAGAACAACGTTTGATTACCAACTGTGTATTCCCAAATAATGAACAAGAATCACAACAAAAACTAAACATGTCCAGGGAACACTAATAGTAATCCAACCAAATATTCTAATGTAACGCCATGTACATATTCAGGGCGAACTGGTTTTCAGAGAACACAAATAGTTTCATGAATAGAAGATTTATTATTCATAATTTCTGAAAGTCGGTCACGGTTTTCGTAAATCGTTGAGTTCACGAAATCGTGACCTTTTGTTCATGAATTTATGAACGGATTTTTTCCGTGTGTAAATCCATATATTCATTCACATAAGCGATATTATAGTGTCTACAGCTGCTTTTAATGTATCTATAGGGTACAAGTCTATTCGCTCCCTTATAACTATCCATTTGAAGCCCTAGATTTATAAGGCTCTCGCCTCGGGAAAATGCGTGTCCCAGACGGGGATTCGCCAAAACTCCGACTCCTGGTATGGGAGTCTTGGAGCGGGCACTCAAGGCCTCTTTTATTCACCGAGTCCGAGGGCGCTGTGGCTATAGGGGAGATTTCGGAATTGAAATAAATACCTTCTACGTTTTATTGTGTCAATACGACGGTGGCTACACAGTGGGATGGCGGGGTAGTGTGGATCAGCGGCGGCGGTAAGGATCATGACGGATTTTATTGAGGCAGCTGACCTGGAAGGCAGATTCTGGATCCTGACGAGTACGGTCTCTCGGCTCTCGATAGAGGGAAGGTTTGCGGCGTGGCGAAAATCCCTTCGATCACGGGTACTGTTCGTGGATGACACGTGGTATTTCGGGACTTGCGGCTCAATACGTAGGGTATTAACACCCAGTCTTGGTATGGTTGCGATTTTGGGCTTAAAATTGGGTTCACCCAAGCACAACCGGCGGTAATTCAGGGACCGGCCTCGTGTGCGTTAAGGTTTAACGAGGCTAGTGCTTAGGGAAACCATACGGCTCACAATTGTCGCGAGTGCAAAAAACTCGTACGTCTCGTTCAGCGGTCGTGACTTTTCTCCCCCACAATCGACTCCAACAATTTTTTTCTGTCCAAACTTAATTATCTCCGTTCTTCTGATTAGGACCAGTTCAGTGGATTGATATCCAAACACCACCAACAGCAGTGCCACCAACGTAGTTTAATTTGCCACCCACTCGTGCTTGAAATGACCGTTGACGAAAGCTAATTATACAGAGTATTTCCCTAAGATCCAATACGCACTAAACTGTTACCAAATGATGGAAACAGATTAGAGGGGCCGTTCATAAACCACGTATACTCGCTAGGGAGGGGAGGGGGTGTTTAGGAAAAGTCTACGTAGGCATTAGTCACTTGCCGTTCGTCCGTGTTTGCTCCTTCTTCTTCGCCGTACGGTCTGTCGGTGGCCAGACAATTTGGGCGTTCTTCGGAACCTTCGACGATTATTTTCAGCTTACCCGGGCACGTTTCGGCTGGTGTCATCGAGCCCTTCATTTTTGCCATCACGACTCGGTACACGTCACCGACATGGACTGGAGGGTAGACGTGGGTTATACCCATAGTGATCACCTAGCAATACGCTTTAGGATCAACTATGGTGTGCAGTATCCGAGGGCGGGTGATCCCTGCCAGGTACGCGGGTGGAAGACCAATCACTTCGACAGTGAAGTTTTCACCGCGGCCCTGTGACTGGAGGCCAACACCGACAGTCTAAGCGGGGATGCGCTGGTAGCTGTTCTATCACGCGCATGCGACGCCACTATGCCGAGAAAAATCCTGCCAAGAAACGGCAGATGCCCGGTATACTGGTGGAGTGCCGAGATTGCAGCTCTACGGTCAGCCTGCCTCAGAACTAGGCGTAGGATGCAAAGAGCCCGCACCGAGGATGCAAGAGAGAACTGCCGTGAAGTGTTTCGAGCTGCGAAATTGGCCCTTAACAAGGCCATTAAAAGCAGCAAGAGAGCGTGTTTCGACAACCTGTGTGAGAGTGCCAACGCGAATCCGTGGGGTGACGCCTATAGAATCGTGATGGCCAAGACCAAAGGGGGCTCTTCACCCCCAGAACAGTCTCCGGACCGGTTGGCGAGGATTATCAAAGTACTCTTCCCGTCTCGAGCCACAAGCCCCTGGCCACTTGCACTACGAGACAGTGCGGGCACGGCCGAAACGGTGGCTCCGGTGACGAATGAAGAACTACTCGCAGTGGCTAAATCCCTAGCAATGAACAAAGCTCCAGGGCCGGATGGAGTTCCAAACAGCGCTCTCAATGCAGCGATCATAGCGAACCCGAACATGTTCAGGCTAGCTATGCAGAGATGCCTTGACGAGTGCCGTTTCCCCGTTAGATGGAAAAGGCAGAAATTAGTGCTGTTGCCGAAGCCAGGGAAGCCGCTAGGCGACCCGTCGGCGTAAAGACCAATCTGTCTGATCGACATGACTGGCAAACTGCTTGAGAGGATCATCCTCCACAGGCTCTCAACTCAGTGATAAAGACTGCCGAGATAGCGATCCAACGAAAAAGGCGAGGCATTCGATACTGTGCGTAAGTGACACTGGACGTGAAGAACGCATTCAACAGCGCAAGCTGGGATGCCATCGCGCTCTCGTTATACTGGCTTAGCCTACCGATGGGTCTGTAACGGATCCTGGAAAGCTACTTCCAGAACCGCGTACTGCTATACGAGACCGATGCCGGTCAGAAAAGGGTTCAGATCACCGCCGGAGTCCCACAGGGCTCGATCCTAGGCCCGGTGCTATGGAACCTCATGTATGACGGGGTTCTGAGACTGAAGTTCCCTCCTGGGGTAAAGATCGTCGGCTTTGCCGACGACGTAACCTTGGACGGGGAGTCAATCCCCGAGGTAGAACTAACTGCAGAACACGCGATAAACACGGTGGAGGAATGGATGAGCGCGAGAGGCCTGGAGCTCGCTCAGCATAAGACGGAGGTAGTTATCGTCAACAACCGCAAGTCGGCACAACATGCAGTTATCCATGTGGGAGAAGCCGTGATCACCTCACAGCCTGAAGTCTCTCGGAGTCATTATAGACGACAAGCTGAACTTCGGCAGCCATATCGACTATACATGCAAGAGAGCGTCGACTGCTCTTGCGGCACTATCGAGGATGATGTCCAACAGCTCAAAGGTGTGCGCCAGTAGACGTAGGTTACTGGCAGGCGTTGCCGTACGGCGGCCCGTCATGGTCAAGAGCACTGAGGGTAACCAGTTACCTACAGAAACTGGAGCGCACCTACCGCGTGATGTGCCTCAGAGTGATATCTGCCTACCGCACGGTATTACACGATGCATCGTGATAGCGAGCACGATGCCAGTCGGGCTGGTCATTCGGGAAGATGAGGAGTGCTTCGAGCTACGTGGAAATAGACGAGCCCGCGAGCGCACCAGGGTGACCTCGGTCGCCCGCCAGATGGCAGCGTGAGTGAGATAACTCCTCGAAAGGTAGGTGGACCCACCGGCTGATACCTAACATATCGAGCTGGGTGGGAAGACGCCATGGGGAAGTTCACTTCCATCTGACACAATTCCTGTCAGCCCATGGCTGTTTCCGACAGTACCTCCACAGGTTCGGGCACGCGGAGGTCCCAGCCTGCCCGGACTGCCCAGGTGTAGACGAAACTGCCGAACACACACTGTTTGTATGTCCTCGTTTCGACGTCGAAAGAAGAGCAATGCTTGACGTCTGTGGCTGGGACACAACCCCTGATACCCTTATTCAGCGGATGTGTCAATCGGTGGAGAAGTGGAACGCAGTCTCGACTGCAACCACCCAGATTGCCTGTAGGCTACAGGGAATCTGGCGCACCGAGCAACAGACGATGGGCACGACTAACTAGTGATTGGTTAGTTGGAGCGAAAAAGGCCGAGCGCAAAAAAGTGAGTGAATGGTTTGGCGCAGCGACTGGCAACCGCGTAAGGGGTAAACCCAGCCACCCCGAAGCAAGGCAGAAGAGCGAGTTTATAGACGTATATGTGGACTAGGGTTCGCAGTACCGACCCTTTTTGACGAGAACCGGTACTACGGTAATGAAGCCCTCAGTATCGGTAGTACCGGTAAATTACCGGTACTCAAATATTTTTTTAAAAAAATTCGTAAAAAGCTTCAAACTGAAATTGAATGCTCAAACTGATGATCTTATTCTCAGATGATTGATTTGCGCTGATCAAAAAACATGTTTATTGTTTTTAATTGCTTCGGAATGGCAAGACTCATTTCACAGAAGATATTTTTCGTATAGGGCACCTTCTTTTATTTCGAAATCTAGGCCACTTTGAAATCAATAACTGCTAAGCGGTGCGACTTCCGTCGACTTGAACAGATGGTAAATGTATGAAACCCTACTAACAACAGTAAATCAAAGTGAGAATGGCAGTAAATCCGAGCAGGTTAATCGCATTTCTTTTCTTGCTTTTCTGAAAATTGGTTTCGACCTTTATGTCGTTTGCCTACTATTCTCTAATGCATATCAAGGCTCCTTGCTTTCCTGTAAACTATGGATTTTTGCTGAATTTTCAGATCACCAATAATTAAAAATCGCCCCATTTGAAGCAGTTCACAAAGTCTAAAACTGTTAGCTACTAAATCGCTGTTCGTTCTTTTATAGATAGGTGAATAATGGAAACCTATCAGAATGTGATGATGGCCCCACCTCATTCCCGCACAAAGATGATATCTCAACGATTTGTCTAGAACGAAAATTAATATAATTAAACGTTATCTTGCAGACCGATATTTTGAACCAGATCCCCCTGCAGAGTTAACATATTTGTCATAAAAAATTGTATAGTACCGAAAATACCGGTACTGGCTTTTGTTCAGTACCGGTATTGCAGTACCAAAAATGGGCCGGTATTCCCGGGATTTTCGGTACCGGTATTACCGGTGCCACAACCCTAATGTGGACTGCCTCATGGCAAGATGGGAGGGTCGTAGCGTAGTATATTGGGACTCGATGCCTCGTGGCGTGGCAGAGGAGTGAAATCCAAGTCAGTCTCACACGGTATATTAAGGGTGAGCACCCAAGTCAGCCTCACATGGTATGGGTGAGGCGAGCACAAAAGTAAGCCTAGCAAGGAATCAGTAAGGTGAGCACACAAGTCAGCCTCGCAAGGAACGAAAAAGGTGAGCACAAAAGTAAGCCTCATGTGGAGTGTTTGAGAGTGAATCAAGGTGCGGTAGAGAGAGCACCCAAGTAAGCCTCATACAGGACGTATAAACGCGTGAGCGAGTACATCAAGTACAGCCATCCCCCCAGAAGTAATACCGAGAGGTAGTCCCTGGGGGGGAACGATGACGGAGCCCAATGGAGTTTAGTCGGTATTAATGGCAGCGTCACCATTCGAGCCCGACTCGCCCCCAGTACACCCCGTGTGGTAGCTTGGCACCTACTAATAGCACGTGTACTGAGCTAGTACGTAAACGTCTTCTTCATTGTAAAAAAAGAAAACCACAACCGGTTGGTAAACCAACGAATGCGGACCGGGCAGTAACTAACACCAGCTCAACAACGATCGGGTCCAGTGCCACTAAACCAACTGCCATTACTAACATCGAAGTAACAACGATTACTGCAAATGTCTCAAAACCAACAACCAACAGCACCAATAAAGAATCAAACACCGATGAAGAAGGATTTACAGCAGCGACCCGGGAGTTCAAGAAACAAACAAGAACATCCGACCATGAGCATCATGAATGCAGTACCGATGACGACATGGACATGAACGAAAACGCGAGAGATGGACCGAATAACCCTCAAGGTGCGGCAGACAAAGCACCTAAATTTTCACCACCTAGGAATAGGATCTCAACACGCAGCAGCAAGTTGCGTCAACAAGATCCTATGGATAGTTGAGAGTTTATTTTAAATTCTACATATTGTAAAAATTTTAAAAGACCCACGGCTCAGTTATGCTAACGCTTTGAGCCATGTCAAATAAACAAGGAAAAAAACAATCCATTCACCCTAAGGTAAAATCAAATGCAAGGTTAGAGACGTTTGAAGCAAGTAGTGATTTCAATCGCGTGATGTCCAGCCTCATGTCTAATCAATATACCCACTATGCATATTTTTTCATATCGGAAACACTGGTAGTAAACTATGCATGTGAGGCAATGGCTACCAAAACATCGAGCACATTATTTGGGCGTATTCATGATGTGGCGGTGCCAGGTCCCGGTCAGAAGATTCCTTAAGAAGCTGAGGTAGACTATCCACTGTCCATGTAATGTAATACCGTGGTCAGCCGGAGTCCGTCATACATGTCGTTGATCTATTATTCTTTAGTGATCGTAAATATACTGATGTGAGATCCGGAATATTTGTTTGAGTTACTTCTCAGAGTGTAACTTTCATATGTTCTGTTTCTCGCATGTACCAGCTACCGAGTTCATATTTATGCTCTGTTAGTGAGCGTATAGTGTGATATAACATCGACGTTAGGCTTAACAATACTTTCATGCTTCTCTCTGTTGCGCTTTCTTAACAATTACTATTTTCTGCGCTTGTAGGCCAAGCATAAAATAGAGTCGATGTTCGTTCTTCTGCTTGTAAAGAATAATGTTCAAATCTAAAAAAGACGTGATTTTTTATTCAAATATTCAATATAATACAATGAATCGAAACTTATCAACCGAAGATCTTGGCCATAATTTGTTGTTTCATTAATTGGCAATTTCAGCAAAAACAGAGGACCTGATTCTGGATCCAAAGAAAAAAAATTGAACTATTTTCTGATGTAAAACTAAAAAGTAGCAACTCAAATTACTGAAAAACGCTCCAAATTCCAATTTGGCCCCATATGGAAGCAAGAAAGTGAATGGGAGCAATAAGGAGCAAATCTACGGATCTGATCTCATGTAAAAGTGGCCACACTGATTAGGAGTCCCACATGATTAGGCAACGTTTGAGAATGTTTGGTTATAGCTTGGCGTTCCGTATTGCATATGATAATTAATATGGGATAACCTAATTTTTCGCATTTGCATATGAGAAACTTGAAAAATATTTCAGTTTAAAGCTTTACTTCACACTATGAAATTAACAAATGCGTTTGCATAGTTGAGCTGAACATAGAAAATCAAAAAAAAAGAAATCCGAAATTATTTCAGTTAAAATGGCATGGAAAAGTTGACCGCCATAAAAAAATGTAAACCTCGACGCTGCTTTCAACAATGGGTATCAACATTCCAAATTTCAATCCCTTTGGAAATTAACAAGATCGCCAGCCCCAAACCAAATTATAACTTCGTGATCAAGTAGCCGCAAATGTAAGGAAGAGCGACAAGCGCTCCAAGGAGACCTACTCTAGTGCTGCATCAGATGATTACACTAAAAATCCAGAAGTAGCTCACCTTAAGAAAGACAGCAGCTTGGGAGGACCACAGTTACGCTAAGAGTGAAGCCAAAATAACTCAATCAACCGATTACCAATTTTATTCACCATTTTACGTACAAAAGAACTATACAAAGTTCGAGCACGTAACTCAATGATCCAATTCCAGGCACGCTTGTGTTGCGGAAATGTAATCGCTGAAATTCGCTCACTAAAACCGCTCTAAACAAAAAATAGCCTTTTACTCCTCTACTGCCAATTCCTTTTGTAACTGTTCCAAACACAAACGTTTCCAAGGCAATGAAATAGTGCTAAAACAATAAGGAAACTACTTACAACCAACCGCATCGTATCGCTGTACCATGCTCACATCCCCCCCCCCCCCCACCAGAAGAATACACTCCCTTTTACAAATTCATACGACACGCTGAACGACCCACGACATGTATTATTTCGCCCCGTATGAATATCTTGCGTGTTTTTCCTCCTAAATTGTTTTGCCAAACAAATTTAAGTCTATCCTGCGGCAAACCGGATTTCCTCCCGCTACGGGTGGATGGGATAGCACCGCATCGCATCGCACCCTCGCTCGACCGCTGAACCGCCGAGGACGTGACGACGGCAATGATGCTTGTTCCGCGCAGTAAAGCGCATTCAGTAAACGGCCCGGCACTGTAAACGAAGTAGGCGTGAATAAGAACGAATAAAGGAGCCGTTGGTAATAGCATAAGAAAAAAAAACAAAACAAGGCCAACAGTCAACGGGAAATTCATCGAGTTGACTTCGGCAGGGGGGCTTCTTGATAGCGCACGCAAAAGCGAAAAAAAATGAAGGACGGCGCCGCCGCGCGCCCAATTTGCCACGAAAAATTAGTTTATTCTTTCGGATGGGCAAAACAGTAGGAGTTTCCCAGCTTTTTTCTTGTTTCCGTAAGCTGTGTGGATTGTATTGGATAAACGTGATAATTTGAAGTTGTTAGGGTGGGAATTGATGGGAAGACCGAACTGCGATGCCCTGCGGAAAAGATGCGGTCGTTATTGGATGTCAATTGCCGCATGATACCCAACAAAACAAAATTCCTATGCCACCCTATAAACTCGTGAGAAATGTATGCGTGGTTAAACATGATATCAGAGCACAGACGTCCATCTCAAGCATTTGAGTTATGTATGAAATTCCGTGCGAAATTCCGCATAGAAAATTTCGCGCGGAATTTCACACGAAATTTCACACGAAATTTCGAACGGAATTTCGGATGGAAATTCGCACGGAATTTCGCACGATATTTTGCGTGGAATTTCGTACGAAATTTCGCATGAAATTTCGCATGAAATTTCGCACGGAATTTCGCACGATATTTCGCGTGGAATTTCGTACGAAATTTCGATTGAAATTTCGCATGAAATTTCGCACGGAATTTCGCACCAAATTTCGCACGAAATTTCGCACGGAATTTCGCACCAAATTTCACACGGAATTTCACACGGAATTTCGCGCAAAATTTCGCACGGGATTTCGCGCGGAATTTCACGCAAAATTGCGCACGGAATTTCGCTCGAAATTTCGCACGGAATTTCGCGCGGAATTTCACACGAAATTCCGTGCGAAGTATAGTGCGAAATTTCGTGCGAAATTCCGCGAGGAACCCGCGCGAAATTTTGTACGGAATTTCGAGCGAAATTTCTAACGGGATTTCACACGTAAGTTCACACGAAATTTCACACGAAATTTCCGCGATTTTCGCGCAAAATTTCGCGCGAATTTCTCACGGTATTTCACACGAATTTCGCACGGCATTTCATATGGAATTTCGCACGAAAATTCACGCAAAATTTCCGTGATTCTCGCGCAGAATTTCGCGCGAAATTTTGTACGGAATTTCTCATGGAATTTGACACGAAATTTCGCACGTTATTTCATATGGAATTTCGCACGGAATTTTGCACGGAGTTGCGCACGAAATTTCACACGAAATTTCCGCGATTCTCGCGCGGAATTTCACGCGAAATTTCGTACGAAATTTCTCACGGAATTTCACACGAAATTTCGCACGGCATATCATATGGAATTTCGAGCCGAATTTCGCACGTAATTTCGCACGGAATTTCACACTAAATTTCCGCAATTTTCGCGCAAAATTTCGCGCGAAATTTTGTACAGAATTTCCACGGAATTTCACACGAAATTTCGCACAGTATTTCATATGGAATTTCGCACGGAATTTTGCACGAAATTTTGCACGAAATTTCATACGAAAATTCCGCGATTCTCGCGCGGAATTTCGCGCGAAATTTTGTATGGAATTTCTCACGGAATTTCACACGAAATTTCGCACGGCATTTCATATGGAATTTTGCACGAAATTTCACTCGAAATTTCCGCGATTCTCGCGCGAAATTTTGTACGGAATTTCTCACGGAATTTCACACGAAATTTCGCACGGTGTTTCGTATGGAATTTCGCGCGGAAATTTCGCACGGAATTTCGGACGGAATTTCGCACGGAATTTCGCACGAAATTTCACACGGAATTTCACGCGAAATATCGTGCGAAATTCCGTGCGAAATTCCATGCGAAATTACGTATGAAATTCCGTGCGAAATTCCGTCCGAAATACCGTTCGAAATTCCGTGCGAAATTTCGTGTGAAATTCCGTGAGAAATTCCGTACAAAATTTCGCGCGAGAATCGCGGAAATTTCGTGTGAAATTTCGTGCAAAATTCCATATGAAATGCCGTGCGAAATTTCGTGTGAAATTCCGTGAGAAATTCCATACAAAATTTCGCGCGAAATTCCGCGCGAGAATCGCGGAATTTTCGTGTAAATTTCGTGCAAAATTTCGTGCAAAATTCCGTGCGAAGTTCCATATGAAATACTGTGCGAAATTTCGTGTGAAATTCCGTGGAAATTCTGTACAAAATTTCGCGCGAAATTTTGCGCGAAAATTGCGGAAATTTAGTGCGAAATTTCGTGCGAAATTACGTGCGAAATTCCGCGCGAAATTCTGTGCGAAATCCCGTGCGAAATTTCGCGCGAAATTCCGTGCGAAATTCCATATGAAATGCCGTGGGAAATTTCGGATGAAATTCCGTGAGAAATTTCGTACGAAATTTCGCGCGAAAATTTGCGCGAAAATTGCGGAAATTTAGTGTGAAATTTCGTGCGAAATTACGTGCGAAATTCCGCGCGAAATTCTGTGCGAAATCCCGTGCGAAATTTCGCGCGAAATTCCGTGCGAAATTCCATATGAAATGCCGTGGGAAATTTCGTGTGAAATTTCGTGCGCAACTCCGTGCGAAAATCCATATGAAATAACGTGCAAAATTTCGTGTGAAATTCCATGAGAAATTCCGTACAAAATTTCGCGCGAAATTCTGCGCGAGAATCACGGAAATTTTGCGTGAAATTTCTTGCGAAATTCCATATGAAATGCCGTGCGAAATTCGTGTGAAATTCCGTGAGAAATTCCGTACAAAATATCGCGCGAAATTCCGTGCGAGTATCGCGGAAATTTCGTGCGAAATTCCGTGCGCAATTCCGTGCGAAATTCCGTGCGAAATCCCGTGCGAAATCCCGTGCGAAATCCCGTGCGAAATTTCGCGCGAAATTCCGTGCGAAATTCCGTGCGAAATTCCGTGCGAAATTCCGCGTGAAATTGCGTGCGAAATATGAAATGCCGTGCGAAATTTCGTGTGAAATTCCGTTAGAAATTCCGTACAAAATTTCGCGCGAAATTCCGCGCGAAATTCCGCGCGAAATTCCGCGCGAGAATCGCGGAAATTTCGCGTGAAATTTCGTGCGAAATTTCGTGCGAATTTCCGTGCGCAACTCCGTGCAAAATTCCATGCGAAATTTCGCGTGAAATTCCATATGAAATACCGTGCGAAAATTCGTGTGAAATACCGTGAGAAATTCGCGCGAAATTTTACGCGAAAATCGCGGAAATTTCGTGTGAAATTTCGTGTGAAATTACGTGCGAAATCCCGTTAGAAACTTCGCTCGAAATTCCGTACAAAATTTCGCGCGGGTTCTTCGCGGAATTTCGCACGAAATTTCGCACTAAACTTCGCACGGAATTTCGTGTGAAATTCCGCGCGAAATTTCGCACGGAATTTCGCACGGAATTTCGCACGCAATTTCGCACGGAATTTCGCACGAAATTTCACACGGAATTTCGCGTAAAATTTCGCACGGAATTTCGCGCAAAATTTCGCACGGGATTTCGCACGGAATTTCGCACGAAATTTCACACGAAATTTCGCGCAAAATTTCGCACGGAATTTCGCGCAAAATTTCGCACGGGATTTCGCGCGGAATTTCAGCAAAATTGCGCACGTAATTTCGCTCGAAATTTCGCACGAAATTTCGCACGGAATTTCGCGCAAAATTTCGCACGGGATTTCGCGCGGAATTTCAGCAAAATTTCGCTCGAAATTTCGCACGAAATTTCGCACGGAATTTCGCGCGGAATTTCACACGGAATTCCGTGCGAAGTTTAGTGCGAAATTTCGTGCGAAATTCCGCGAGGAACCCGCGCGAAATTTTGTACGGAATTTCGAGCGAAATTTCTAACGGGATTTCGCACGTAATTTCACACGAAATTACACACGAAATTTCCGCGATTTTCGCGCGAATTTCTCACGGTATTTCACACGAAATTTCGCATGGAATTTTGCACGGAGTTGCGCACGGAGTTTCGCACGAAATTTCACGCGAAATTTCCGCGATTCTCGCGCGGAATTTCGCGCGAAATTTTGTACGGAATTTCTAACGGAATTTCACACGAAATTTCGCACGGCATTTCATATTTCGCACGCAATTTCACGCGCAATTTCGCACGGAATTTCGCGCGAAATTTCGCACGGGATTTCGCACAGAATTTCGCGCGGAATTTCGCACGAAATTTCGCACGGGATTTCGCACCGAATTTCGCACGGAATTTCGCACGAAATTTCACACGAAATTTCCGCGACTTTCGCGCAAAATTTCGCGCGAAATTTTGTACGGAACTTCTCACGGAATTTCGCACGGAATTTCACACGAAATTTCGCACGTTATTTCATATGGAATTTCGCGCGGAATTTCGCACGGAATTTTGCACGGAGTTTCGCACGAAATTTCACACGAAATTTCCGCGATTCTCGCGCGGAATTTCACGCGAAATTTCGTACGGAATTTCTCACGGAATTTCACCCGAATTTTCGCACGGCATTTCATATGGAATTTCGCACGGAACTTCGCGCGAAATTTCTCACGGGATTTCGTACAGAATTTCGCGCGGAATTTCGCACGAAATTTCACACTAAATTTCCGCAATTTTCGCGCAAAATTTCGCGCGAAATTTTGTACAGAATTTCCACGGAATTTCACACGAAATTTCGCACAGTATTTCATATGGAATTTCGCGCGGAATTTCGCACGGAATTTTGCATGAAATTTCAAACGAAATTTCCGCGATTCTCGCGCGGAATTTCGCGCGAAATTTTGTATGGAATTTCTCACGGAATTTCACACGAAATTTCGCACGGCATTTCATATGGAATTTTGCACGAAATTTCACACGAAATTTCCGCGATTTTCGCGCGATATTTTGTACGGAATTTCTCACGGAATTTAACACGAAATTTCGCACGGTGATTCGTATGGAATTTCGCACGGAATTTTGCACGGAGTTGCGCACGGAATTTCGCACGAAATTTCACACGAAATTTCCGCGATTCTTGCGCGGAATTTCGCGCGAAATTTTGTACGGAATTTCTCACGAAATTTCACACGAAATTTCTCACGGCATTTCATATGGAATTTCGCACGGAATTTCACACGAAATTTCGCACGGTGTTTCGCGCGAAATTTCGCAGGGAATTTTGCACGGAGTTGCGCACGGAATTTCGCACGAAATTTCACAAATTTCCGCGATTCTCGCTCGAAATTTTATACAGAATTTCTCACGGAATTTCACCCGAAATTTCGCACGGCATTTCATATGGAATTTCGCACGGAATTTCGCGCGAAATTTCGCACATGATTTCGCACAGAATTTCGCGCGGAATTTCGCGCGAAATTTCACACGAAATTTCTCACGGAATTTTACACGGCATTTCATTTGGAATTTCGTACGGAATTTCGCGCGAAATTTCGCACGGAGTTTCGCACGGAGTTTCGCGCGAAATTTCGCATGGAATCTCGCACGGGATTTCGCACAGAATTTCGCGCGTAATTTCGCACGGAATTTCGCACGGAATTTCGCACGAAATTTCGCACGGAATTTCGCACGGAGTTTCGCACGGAGTTTCGCGCGAAATTTCGCATGGAATCTCGCACGGGATTTCGCACAGAATTTCGCGCGTAATTTTGCACGGAATTTCGCACGAAATTTCATACGAAATTTCCGCGATTCTCGCGCGGAATTTCGCGCGAAATTTTGTACGGAATTTCTCACGGAATTTCACACGAAATTTCGCACGGCATTTCATTTGGAATTTCGCACGGAATTTCGCGCGAAATTTCGCACGGAGTTTCGCACGGAGTTTCGCACGGAATTTCGCGCGAAATTTCGCACGGAATCTCGCACGGGATTTCGCACAGAATTTCGCGCGTAATTTCGCACGGAATTTCGCGCGGAATTTCGCACGGAATTTTGCACGGAGTTGCGCACGGAATTTCGCACGCACTGATAAAAGTTAAATGAACGGAAAATCCGTATAAAGTGCCATTTCACAGTAACTGTCGCCTAAACATTTCCCTGGTATTTCTACTACTTATGCCGAAGAACCTTAGTCCGAGTTCTGCACTTGGATTTTTATCCCCTCTTTTTACACTCGAAAGGGTTAAAGTAAGTTTACGAAGCAGGATTTTCCCTTCTGATATTTATTTCCCGCTACTCATATGACAACACCATGCCTGCTAGATGGCTCATTTAAATTGCTCTTTGTATCTGACCAAATCACAAAATTAACCCTCTATCTACCTTCCAGTACGACTCAGAAATCCAATACCTAGAGAGCAGAGGCCGCGAGCAGCAGGACCAGCTCGATGCCATCACGCAGGAGATCAACAAAACCGATCAGCTCTACCGGCAGGGTAGCGAACAACTGCAGACGCTTCAGTACGTCGAAGAGGAGGGTGAGCTGGTCCGGCAGCAGGAGAAGACACTGAAATCCGAAATCACACTACTCCGATCGAAGCTGGCGAACTGCGAAACGGAGCTACTGCAGTGCAAGAACAAAATCCGCCTACTGATGGACGAGATTCAGGTCGAGCAGCGCAAGTATTGCCGACAGTATGACACTAACCGTGCCCAAATAGAACGCCATCTAATGTCTGAAGTTGACAGGATTCAGCTGGAGATCGATCTGGCCATTCAGGGTACCGACCATGCGAACAAGGCAACCGACAAGATGAAGAGCGAGGTCGCAGTCATCGAGAACAACATCGCCGAGAAGAAGAAACAGGTCGAGCAGCTGGTGCACGAAATGAAGGAGGTCAACCTGCAGAGTCTGGCAGTGGCACCGGCCGATGAGGTGCGACATCTGCTGGAAGGTAAATGAACCGTGTTCTTATCTAACTGAATTTTGTTAACGTTTTTGTTCTCACTCAATAGTTGGTACGGTGAAACCCGGTAGCACCCGAAGAATGATAGGATCGCCAAGGCAGCTGGAAAATGCGGTTCCAACCAGCAAAAACCCACACGGAGTCTGGGTGTAGGTGAACTACAGCAAAATACAAGCAGCAGTGGCATGCAATAAGTTAATCAACCAATTGTGATATTGTTATAAGAAATTGAACACGCTAAAAGTTAAAGGTTTGCTGCTAATAGTTACAGGGCGTAGGGCCTTATGCACCGAACCGAAACACGCAGCGCTTAAGGCACCGACACAGATGGCCTTGGAAACTTACTAGACACAAAACGTATCTTTATCAATGGCCTCGTTTTATACACTTATTCTACACGCAGATTATTACGTTATACACTTTTGAAGTTTTTCACGTACTATTTTTGATAGGGACACTTTCGTGAAGAGAAACCAATCAAACTCTATCAAATTCGTATACCTATCTAGGGGAGTAAAAATTCCCAAGGGTCCAATTCACTTATTTTATGCTGATCAAATCAGTCTTTCGAATCGGTTTTAGATTCACGCTTAATTTTTGTCCATTTGGTAAAACAACACAAAACAAAACATTCCCTTCGTTTTGGCGAAACAAAACAAACAAAGACACCACAAAATGCAATAATGGCCTCAAAAGATATGAACATTTCGTATTATTGATGTTAAAACACCATTGAGAAGAATTGAAACGGGAACTGAATCATTCCTCAACCCAGACAAACAGTTCTTACTGTTGATAGCGTTGTTTTTATTTACATTGAATTGGTGGCTTCAATTCAATTCAAGAGAGTGTAGTACAGAAGCCATAAAGCTACTTTAATCGTCAAAGTTATTTTAGAAATGATATATTTATTATTTTAACGTGCGAAGGTATATCGAAGCCGTCCTTCACAATCTTCGAATGAACCGATACCGGTCGAGGATGGTGGAACTCGACTTCTCGGAAGCGTGCAAGTGCAAAAGAAATTGGTTTTATTTTTGTCTTAATCTTAGCTTTTAGCTAGTAGAGTAGTTGACAGATTATATTTTGCAAGCAACGTTTTACGAGCAATAAACGCAAACTCATTAGATTACTCGATAAATGTTTAACACAAATGCCATCTCTCATCTAAGTTGTAGACACTGTTTTGGCAGCACATTGTTCTAGTGCGTAATGTACTTTAGTTAGTGTTTAATTATCAAAATAGATTATTGATAGACTGTATCGTATAGGGTAATGAAGAGCACTGCTACGGTCGATGGCGAGCGCAAGATTTCAACTTAAATACAAACATATAAAAGATATACAATGAAATAAGCGAATAAAATACCAAGAGTACTCAAAAATTGAATTCAATATCAAAAAAACACCACTCAAACTCGTTCGACGAGTGTTCGATGCAACTCAACCACCTAAATCAAAGGAAGCAAACAGCACATAGTTAGCGAACACAGTTATCGAAACACAGACACACACAAGACTCGTGTTCTATCGCATGACACACAAACACGCAGAATATTTACACACTAGCTACACCTACACGAAGAAAAAGCACACTTGGTTTTAGCTTGATTTTCAACTGCCCAAACACATCAAAATAAAAAAGGAAACACAACTGTGTGCGTGTTGTGTGCAGTATCTATTTTTCAAACATATACAAACAAATTCTACTTTTGAAAACCGAACAATATAAGTACAGGACAGCAAATCGAAAGGTTTCATACTCTACATACTCTATTATACAAGAAGGATTTCGTTTTCTGCTTCCGTAGGAATTGATTTGGAATTGAGCTATTTACCAACGGCGGCTTGCTATATTGTTAGAACAAAGAAAGATATCTCTATGCAAAAATACTAAGGAAAAAAATATATATTTTATACTGGCGAGTAGCACACTAAACTGTTATGCAAGAAAAAATTATCAATATCAGAATATCAAACTATTAAAAATCGATCAAATAATATCAACAAACCGAGCTAATGTTATATCACATGTTATTGTCGCGAGCAATCGGAAGTATTTCTACTGACTGTATCTATTAATGAATTGCATAGCGCTTCACGTTATTCGGAACTATGTTGTGATCTCAAGATTTAGTATTCGATCGAGATATAGGTCCATTGGGAATGTGAACGAATTCAAAACAAACATCTGAAGCTAAAATAGTTATGGAATTTGCGTATCGACTTCGTCTCATCAGAATCCGACACTAACTTAGTGACAGGACTAAGCTAGCGCCGGATTGACACTAGCTCCAAAAACAAAAACACTTTGTGTTTCTGAGCTAACCCCTAGGAGCACGGATTAAGCTGATGAGAATTAATGAAATTGAAGCTCGGTTCGGCTTAGTAAGCCAATGCAATATTTACTATGGTATATTTCTCGTTGCCAGCAAATTCCATAACTAATTTAGTTGCAGCGATTATATTCTTCACGCGCGCGTCGTTTGTTCCCCTTCCCTGTCAGCATACGACCCATAGATCTTCACTAATGCAGCTCCTGCCCAAAGCGAAACTGAGTCAAGCTCCAACCGCTGTCAAAATGTATGAGTTGACAACAGTTGTTTGTCAAACTTTTGCGTACAGTTAAAGACTAAAATTTTAAAGTGTAGTAGAAGTTAAAGTACAATCAGGAGCGAATCCAGAAAAAAAATTCGGGAGGGGTTAGGAATTTCGATTTTAAAATTAACATTGTACAATACGCAGGGCCGGCAGTGGTGATGAAAGTTCAGACCTGGCGTATGTAAGTGAACAGGAAAATTCCCGAATAATATCTGGTGGCTATTTGGAAACACCCTTTGTTAGCGGGCCGACGGCTTAGCGAAAATGTGTTCGTTGATTGCTGATACTTCAAATGTTGCACAGCTAACTACCAATTACTCCATTCTTTTAAATTTCGATGCATTAATTTTCCGTTCCCAACGATAAAACCTTTCACAGGTACTGAAGCCAGCATGATAGTGTTGGCTAACGGCAAGGTATCTCCAACGACCAACATCCCCTCAGGCTCAATGGAGGTCGATTTGGGTATATCTGCGGTGGCACAAATAATGCCGATAAGTCCATTTTCGATACAAATTATATCCATCTAATACAACTGGCACCAGGAATGTCTTCTTCCGGATCGAATATAAGCCATTTAACATCATCGATATATGCGGGATCTAACTAAACACTCGGCCATGTACGAAGAAGTCTTGTTTATGTACCCGCCTGGGAAGTAGAGATTGATGGTGTAGTCTCCTACGGGGGCCCTAATTGCAAAGTATAAGGTTGGATTCTTTAAGAACCCTTTGCTTTAGGCAGTAGAAATTCTGGTTTACAAATAATTGCGTTCAGTAAAAATCTAAGAAAACCGCTAATTTTTCATCAACCTCATATCGAGCCTTTCGCAGGGTCTATTCTTCTACACCTTGTTTTTTTTTAACGGGGCTCGTCTACCTGTTCATCTTTTTGTGCCGCGAGGAATGAACTGCCCTCGTCGCAAACCATTGGGCCTACAGCTACCTATTGTAGAAACAAGGCATGGTGTGGAAAATGCGAAGAGAACTATTAAAAGCTTTCCTACTATAGAGAGACTCTGCACGATATCTTAACATATTCCACATAATTATTATTTGGGGGAAAAAACGAAACACTTAAAGAACGCTACAAGAAGAATTGCTAAGTAGGGCTACGCTACCGGCCATGATTATTTTATATGCTTCCTCATTCACTAAAGAGTGAGAATCTGACCATCCTATTGTGGGAACATTTTCTAGTGTACCATATACATTTTCAAAGGAGAAAAATAGCCTTTTCTCCTTAGCTTCCTCGTAAAAGCCTGAGACTGTCCCTTGAAGGGTGCTGTTACAAAACCAAAATAAGTGGTTCCTGGTCTCGGGAATCCTAGAAAAGAGCAGGAATTATCACATAGGACATCAAAAACGCCAAGTGTCCCTACATTTCAGTCCCTACATTTTTTCCCAGGTTTTACACCATGCATTTGCATTGTGTAAAACCTGGTTAACTTCCAGTGTAGATCTTCCACAATTTCAATATTATTCGCCAGGGCCAGGAAAACACTGTTAGGGATCAAAATGTGCTGTTCTTTCAATCGGATTAACCTTTGATCGGTACCAGGTATTGAAGTTGTCGTTTGTCACGACCGAATCAAAGGCAAAGACTTATTGGTATTGTTTCCATATACATCGCACCTCAGCTGGTTTTAGAAGACTTCAATTCTCACGGTCTATCTAACTGCGTGATATTTTCCATTTGCACGGCCAAACGCTTTAGATTTATTATTGTACTCGACCTCGCTACAATTAGAGAGCCCATTGATTGCAAGAGCTACGCGTCCACTATATCCGAAACAATCGAATTAAAACAAGAAATTCTTGCGGTGGAAACGTACAAGGTTTGTACTGGTTTGATTCTATACACTGCAATTAAATGTCAGACGAAACGAGTACCCGGTGCGAGCAACAGTGGACGGTCTCCCACTCCGTGGTGACCAGAGAGCGTTCAGAATGGTACACGAAAATGTCTTACAAGGACTTTTTTAAAGTCGAATCGCCCGAATTATTCCGAATATACGTGACGTTAGAAACACAAAGTGGCTTGACGAAAGCTGAAAAACGTGGTTATTGGCACCGGTTCGTCGACGGATTAACGAGATTGTTTCAACTGATGGCTAGGCCCTACGTTGTGTACTCGATTTAACCTTTGATCGAAATACACGCAACCAATAATCTTTCGGTGACAACAGCATTCGATGTAGATCCATCCATTCATTCAAATCGACGTTTCACGATGAAATGATAATGCTGTATGTAAACGAATTGATTATTTTTAAACACACATTTTTATCTGACAGCATAAATGCTCGCGCTAAGCATTACAGTACATTACCGTAACGTTCATCAGAAGATGACAGCTATGCATAGCTTCTATGCTATTTACTATAACAGTAGTGGAGTGGCGAGGGCGACTACATCGTTACAGTTTCTGGGGAAAATATGAGAGTTCCTGAGTGCTTTATCTGAAAAATCATGCCAGATTACCAGATGCAAATATTAGTTTGAGTCATTACCCGCACTGCTCTATTGTGGGTAATGAGAAGGCGGACGCTTAGGCATTAGAATGTCATTTTTATGAAAGATAGCATAATTTCAACGAGTTTTTCAATATTTTTTTGTCAGAGGACGCTAGAAATTTCATGGAACCATGGAAGTTTAGAGATCCCAAAAGTATCAACAAGTCTTGGTTAAAGGGGATTTTGGGGTCGTGTAGAGAGGTTTTCACGACATTAAATATGTTGTCTGGTCGTGCCGCTAGTGTTCTAGCCTCAGATCTATGCTAACCGGCCTCATTCCACTGCAAGATGTGCTGGATATCCTCGATATCCCCTATATGTCTCTCATATACATATTTTTAACAACCATAGATACCCAAATTTAGTTCTTCTCTCTACCTGGCAATCAGGTCTCAAAAGAGTTCCCAGCGAATTTCTTCTTTTCCCTGTCATTGTTGTCCGCCCTCTCTTCCCTTCCCCTGGTACGATCTTTGCTACTCTGATGTTGAAACCAATCCCTCATGTGTATGTCTTTTGCCTTCCTTATAAAAATGTTTCTATTTGTTTCAATTTTTAATCAAATAATAATTCTTTTTGAAAAATTGCGTATTATATATTTAGTCTTTCAACGTCGCAAATGCTTAGTGTGGAAGTTTACCGTGACTTAACTTTTTGTCGGTTCCGACAGCATGAAGTAACAAGTTACTTTACGCTTGTCCGGACATGCCGTAGACCCAGGTGATTCGCATTTCTAATGCCAAAAGACCCTGACTCCTACGGTAGCAGACAAAAAGTTAAGTCGCCGGTGAGCTCTAAGCTTGCATATATGATCCTTCCACGCTTTTCTAAACTTTCTCTCTTCAACTCCTTGCTCTCCCTTGAGTACTATGGCTCTAAATATTGAAAAATATACTTCACCTTGTCCAGTCCCTTGCTAATTAAATGCCGTAACAACTGTTGACAAATTGACTCAATAGGTCGTTAACCAAAAATGGTTAACAAAAAAAAATGGTAAAAATAAAGATCTATTATTTAGTTCAATGTTTGAGATACTTGCAAAAAAAATTTAGATTTGGTGCACGTAAATTATATACAGAATTTTAGGAACAATTCCGATAAAATAGACATTTTTGAGGCACCCTAAAGGATAATAAATGCTTCTTTTCAATATATTTTAATATAAAAATCGAATGTAGCGCACCAAAATTAAACAAAACCGTCCTGTTTGAACAAATACGTTCAGACTTTAGTGTCAGCGAATATGCTGCAGTGAACATGAATTCCTCCGAAGAAAGACTTCGGATGTAATGGTTTAAAGAACTTCACATAGGCATGTGAATACAATATACGTTGTATAACATTCCACTGACACAAACCCGAGCAATGTCAAAGCAATGCTACAATGCAGTTCGCGGTGTCCTCATTTATAGGTATTAGTATTTATAATGGTGCTGAAATGCTCTTTGTCGCTGTAAAAGCCATTCCGAAGACGTACAATGCCGGTTGGTCAGGTTTCATCATGAAAATAATCTGAGTGAAAAGTTATTTTCGATTTGTTTTTCTCCACCTATAACAGGTGGAGGAAAACCAATCGTCGAACACACTAATACAGTTACAGATTGTCAAGTACAGCTGGGATTCGCTGGTTGGGCCACAGCATTGTCCAACTCTAAGACAAGACGTGACAATAGGGAGGGCCGTTTTTGTTCCAATTGTACGTCAGAATGTTCCAGCTCCTGATTGGTTATTTCTGACTTTTTGCACCGTACGCAATGTTACTGCAGGGATAGTGAAATGATGGATAGCAGTGTTGCTATATTTATAGGAAAAGATTGCCATTGCTTTTGACAAATAAAATTATAATCGCTAAAAAAGAAAAAATTATTAAATTGATCAGAAATTGTGTGGCAAAGTAAAACAAGTAATTATCATGCATTTACCGTATATGTGGTTGATTAAATTTAACAAAAATAAGACAGAAACCACATAATAATCTAAAAATTTTCAGAAAATTGTTTCATCAAACCATACTAAACACTCATGACATGAAAAAACCGTGCCCTTCATCAATATAGTAGAATAAAGATACAAAATATTGCCGGCTTAAAATAAATTAACTAGACTCCATTTTTAATAATAAAAACAGCAACACTGTTCGGAAGATTTCGGCAGGGTGAAAATGTGCGAAAAGAAGAACGTCGAAGAAAAAATAAGAAGCCGATTGTCACGTCTTGTCTTAGGTCCAACTAACTAATTTGATTCCCTAGTTGGACCGATTGACAAATGTCAAAAACTCTCCAAAAGAGATGTTGGTAGTGTAAATGCATCTGTTCACATCTCTAATTATTGTCGGATTAAATATCAAAGTAAATTTGACATGAGATTTTGACATTCAGATGCTTTTTTATTTGAATTAGTGAAGGTCCAGCTAAAAAGCAAATCAGATAAAAAGTATCTAACCAGCGAAACACCACAATACCGAATCTAGCATTCTAACGATCTGACAGAGTACAATTTCATCAAAAAGAACTCCGCCATTTTGCAAAGGGTGGCCAGACCTACCGATTTATCGGTAGTCCTACCGATTTATCGGTAGTCCTACCGATTTATCGGTAGTCCTACCGATTTTGGTTTTCCCTACCAATTCACAGACGACCAAGGGAAAACTACCGATATTTTGTTATCCCTACCGAAAACTACCGATTTTCATTGATTTAGGATACATCGTACTCAACATTCATTTTTGGGTTGGATTTGGTCTGAGATCTGTGTTTTCAGTATTTTACAATCCTATGTCAATACTACGTTTTTGGGACAACAACCCGGCCTACCGCTAACTACCGATAAACTTTTAGTGACCCTACCGTTATTAAGGAATTCTATCTGGCCACCCTGATTTTGCAGCCGATTTTCACAAGTAAACAAGTTTGTTTAGGACATTTTATGCCATTTATTATAAACCAGGTTTAGAAAACAACGTCGATTAAATGACCACCCCCATTTGATACACAAAAAGCAGCTCTTTTGCGGGCAGACAGTGCATCCTGGGAATTTGCTCTGCAAGAACTTGATTGTAGCGGCTGCGGTGTGGCATTTGTGGACAAAGTGCACCAAAATCCAACGGTAGCGTGCACCGTCAATGGTCTCTCCGTATTCGGGTTATCGGAAACACTTTTTTTACCGCTACAACAACTTCATTGGCCCGTTGCGGGCGCTGTCGAATAGGATTCTCCTAAAGAGAAAAACAAAGAGACGCCATGTTCCGTTTGGACCTCCAATTTAACTGTCAATGTCATTCCAAACGAACAAGAGAGTTGTCAATCGTAAATCTTTAGCATTAAAATTTAAAAAAGAACTTTTGATTTTTAACCGAACGTGATGAATTTGGCACCACTTGCACCCGGTATAATCTACCTGCACAAAACGTTACATAACGCAGGGCTGTTTTTTGGAACAACATGTGTTATCATTCAGCCCTTCGTTATGCAAAATCGCGATATTATGACAGATGGGCTAAGCGCAGTGTTTCATGGAGCGCGGCTGTCCCTTTCAATCGGGAAAGGCCGCGTGGAATTTTGGGGAAATACGCTAATAATATCCTACGGAAGAATCTTCCGTCTTCTGCTAGTAGGAGTCGAACATAGACAGAATTACTGTGAATCTACCAACATATCTCATGACAAAGGGAGACGTTTCCCTGTTTAGTATGTAAACTGTGTGATTTTAAAGTAACTACGTTTGTCACGACTCAATGCGTTAGCTTGACTGAGCCGTGGGTTTCCGATATAGAAAAATAACACTAAAATTACTGCTACTGCTTTATGTTCACGGTCAGAAGTTCATGTTTGTTTCTTGTTCTTTTTCCGGTCGCCATTGTGTATCCGTCTACTTCGGCATTTGCTTCTTTGTTGGTGGTACTGGTTGTTGGTTTGGAGGGACTAGGCGCAATCGTCGCTGAGTAAGTATTTGATGTGTCATTGATTAAGCATAAGTTTGTTATAGTAGAGGATATTTCTGGGTGTGGTTTTCCATAGTGGAACAACTTACCTCCGAATTGACACGTATGGATACACCATCTGTACAAAACTAGTGTTCTTTGACTAAACGATACACAACACGCTGGATTGCTGTAATTCGGAGGGTTAGGAGAGCAAAGGTTTTATCGGATACATTCTCACCTCACAAACGTGGTTGGATATACAAGCGTAGAAGTTCCTCTCACTATCTTTCTTATCGGTGGCCACTTCTCCAGAATTATCTGATGTGCGCAGTGTCAAATCGTGTTGGCGTACCGCATTTGTGTCACCATCTCTATATACGGGGATTCTAACTTTATCGTTGTACAGTCGGCGCTGTGTACCAATTTTCAAAATCGCAAACTTCTAAATAAAAGGGTATTCGAAATCTCGCATGTATGTGTTAAACTTTTTTCATTGATACCATTCAAAATGTGTAATGGAGTTTGAGATCCTCGCAGTCGCTTTTAAAAGGCTTATACTGCTCTACGATCAAAGCCAAAAATATCGATGCCGTTCGCGAAGCCAAGAAGCGTGTGAGATCTCATAATAATGGTTATGTTCCTTTACACATAAGATCTTCATATCGCACCCTCAGCCGCTATGTTGAACAATAAATTAGAAATAACGATTTGTAACAGGATTTGAACCCACTTACTTTGAAGTGCACCGGATGATCTATTGCCCAGTCACCCTGCAAAAAAAATGGTTTATTAAAGTAGTTTTAGTAAATAAATCTCAACAGATAGCACGCTTCTTAACTGATAACGTTCATAATGAATGATAGAAATAACCCGATTGCTCGTCAGCATAAAATATTGTAATCGAACAGACAATACTTAGCAAAATTTATCAAGTACATTGTAAACGGTAACTAATTTATCAACGATCCCTTTTAATGTGTAACGTCACCAAGCTTGTCAAACCAGAAAAAACAGGTTTCGAAACACGAAACGTAGGAAGCCGCTAAAAGCAAAAATATACGAATAAAAGTATTCTTTTCTAATCTTTTTGCAAATTTTTGGTTAACCAGTAGAAAACATTGACTATTGTTCGCATAAATCATGGCACATCAGCGCTACACTATAAATAACAAATCAAACGATTACTGCTAAACGAGCTTATTGAGATCTCTTTTCATACACCATCATCAAACTAGTTGTACGTTTCAATAATCAGCCCGACGGGGACAATTTTGCCGAGCCCACTTTTGCTGTTCTGAAAGCTCATATAAATATAAATTGCAGTACGCAAACCAATCCACTTTTTTCGACTGTATTAAGTGTAGTTATTTCTATGGTCAGAATCAACCTACAACTGATCCGAAACATTGACGTCTTCAACAGCATATCAAAAAACTAGCGTCACGAAATAAGTTGAAAATCAAAAACAGTCTTTATTAGGGTGCAGATCAGTTGTGTGTCATAGATTTCAACGTTACTTAACTATTTATATTAAACAGTCCTATATATTGTAATACATTCGCGTATAATCACGTGTTTCCGATGTTTTAGTTGTAATTACGTATCGCTCCTCCCGTTACGTAGGCAATTTTAGTATAGACAACTATTTTTTCGTAAATCACCCGAATGCAAATGCGGCTATTGTAAAATAAATGATAAAACTATATTTGATTGTATATTTACGAACACAGAAAGAAAAATGGCAATTCTCAAAGGAAAATAAAAATATTTCTGGAAGTTAAACATCACGCAGATTTTGAACGTTCTTCGAATTTATTGTCCTTCCCCTTCCCTCACAGCCTCGCAACCCTTTTTACTTTTAGCCTTATGTTCGTTCGCCCTTTTCAGCTTATCCAGCTCCTGTTGGCTTTGCGGCGGAGATTCAATTTCTATCGTTACGGGACCATCGTTTTGAATGTGTACCTGCATTAGGGCACCAAACTTGCCATCCTTAATCTTACCCAACTCGTACTGGGCGGCCAGTTTCTGTAGCAGCGAGCTGTATAAACTTTGCGCTTCCGTGCCCTGCATCGCCTTACTGAAGTCCGGTTTGTTACCCTTCATCCGATTGTACAACGTGAACTGGCTGATGCACAGAATTTCCAGCTTCTGGTCCAGGACGCTTTGGGACCATCGTTTGCCGGCCGGGTCCTCGAATAGGCGGATGTTGAGTAGCTTTTTAGCACTGCAACCGGAGTAAAAGTTTTATTTTTTGAAGTTTCAAGAATTATCAAAAATAACCTAAGATGAAATCGAATTGGGCCTAATCTCGTCTGTTCATATCGGGACAGTTTTTAGTCCTAAGATCATTCGCACAGGTCCGGATTATTGACTCCTGAATTTTTTCAAGAATCGATTTGCAAATCTTAGGTTTGCACGAATTTTGAGTACAAAAGCAACAATTCACATTGTCGTAAGTTCATAGATTGCAAACAAGCAGCAACAGATTAAATTTATCAAAAATAAATAAAAAATCATAAACATAATTGTAAATAACTATATAATAATGCTGGATATTAAAGGGCGTATCAATAATTTTCATAGAAGTTAGACTAAACAAAGCAGAAGACACAAAATGAGCTATTATTCGCCTTTACACGCATTTTTTGTATACTACGTCATTTTGTTGGGGCGAGGGCATGTTCGGGAGAGATTTAGTTCTAGATTCATAATTTTTAACAGTTCTTAAAATTAAAACTAAAAGTTATAAAACTAGGGCTAGCTCTTCCTTGCAGCAGTTTTAGTGGGTCTTTTTTCTTAGTCTAAAATTCATGCCACCTTCAGCGTTACCGGACTCAAAATTATTTTTCTCCAATCTATCGAGTCTGACTGTGTGTACTGAATACTCTCCATATACATAAAACAAGGTTCTAAACGTTCTTTAAGGTTCAAGAAACCTTTTTTGAGCGTGGGTAAGAACTGAACGCTTGGTAGTTTGCGTAGGAAAATTGTGTACAACTTTGCCATCGATTTATCCATATAAAACCTTTTCAATACTCTAAAATAAGAATATCAATTGATATGTTAGATCACTAGGATTCAAATTATGCAAAATAGTTGCTAGAAAAACGATCGACTTAGCTGAATGGTGCTTTTGCAACAGTGGGTGTGATTTTTTGTCACACTACTACTACTGTGTTGGGGCATGGCACACAACTAGGCAATGAAAAAAAAAACACTACTTTTTCAAAAGCACCATTCCGTTCGACCAATTGTTTTTCTACTAAATATTTTGCATAATTTGAATCGTGACAATCTAATAAATTGAATTATATGGATAAACCGGTGTTAAAGCTGTACGTAATTCTTCCTGCGCATACCCCCAAACCTTCAATTATTATTACACATGCTCAAAAAAAGTTTCTTGAGCCTTAAAGTTACAAATAGACCAGCGGTGTATACCAATTCTAAATTTTAGAACAAAACTTCAAAATTGTAAAATAAAACGCTCTGCTGGAGACGTGATTTATTCAGTTCCAGTTCCACTATGAAACTCCTAGATAAAATAAAACTAGCTTCTAAGTTTGCCGAGCTGAATTGAATATGAGCTCTTAACATATGTTATCGATTGAGCTTAAAACATTGAATACTCACAGCCAATCTACGTCATTCGCATTGTCCTCGTTGGAGATCCCCACTAGCACGCATAGACCTTTTCCAATTGAACTAATCAGATCTTCACCGACTGAAAAAATCGATATTAAATAAATCGACTGTATACATTGTCTACTATAAAGCTTTAATTTTCACTGGTGCACCAGTGAAGTGTGCAAACCAAGATAAATGGGTATTGCTTCGCCTCTCACGGTAGCTTACCACTAACATTTCTCGTGGTTATTTACCTGTAACTTTGGCCGATGTAACACGTTGAATAATTGCCTTCATGTTGAATGATTTTGTCAACTCGTTTGATAAGTCCTGTACAAATAAACATTATTATATGCCATAAATGAATGCAAAAATAATATGCAATTGTACCGGTTTAATAAACTTCGGTTTGTTTTGACTTTTCTCGCTGTCATCCTCTAGGTAACAAAAATAAAATATTGACAGTTAAAAGCAGGGTCGGTATAAGGAAGTTCAGCCAGAGATGCCAGGTACTTTTTTCAAATGTCTGCAATAATAATTTTAAAAGTCTGGGAAGAACAACATATGTCAGGAAAGCCAGGGCCGTCGAGAGCCGCGCCGGGCCCCGGGGTTCGAAGTACTGACGGGCCGTACCATATATGACTTCTTATTTCAACATCGATTAGAGGAACTATACAAATGCAACCGTTTCAATTAAACTATTTTTTATGAAAATTGTTTATTTGATACGATTCAATGCGTTAGCTTACCAGAGTCGTCAGTATTTTAAATAATAGATGAAAAAAATAAAAATAATAAAGGAATATTTGTTTGTGGCTAGCCATTAGAATGACTTGCGTCCGATTTACCATTGCAATTGGGAACCTTTTTTGCGACATTGCCATACAGTCCATATCGCCATCGTTCATGCTCCCTTGACTCACGTTAATGCTACCATCGTTAATGCTGCTCAGAATCCGAGCTTAGAAAAATTGACATCCCTTCGTGAGCTTGAAAGAGAAATAAAATTCTATTTATTCCCGCCGCGATGAATCGAAGGTTTGTTTGTTTTCCTCGTCCGTCCGCTCTGAGATCATCAAGCAAAAGTGCACCAGATATAGATTATGCAGTTCAGTTATGCTCGAAAATGTAAAAGAACTTCTGCTTTCAAACTGTCCACATAATAACAAATGAATGCTTTGGTTTGTGAATGAATTTATATTTCCTCTGCACTCAACCATTCGATTCTTCATAAAATTTCAGTCAGTTTGGAAGTGAATGAATGAGGGAAGCATTGAAACTGAATATTGAATTCAGCAAATTAATCAGAAATAGGCAACTGAATGTAAAATTTCGCACCACTGATGCTGCCTTGTTTCTTATTGTTGGTACATGTTGATGATTTTGAGGCACTGGATGCAGCTATTGCAGTTGTCACTATGACCTGAACGAATTTTCTTTATTGGTTTCTGAACATGGTAAAATCGGTTTTGGAATCAGTTGTTACATTTGCGCCAACATTCAGAGAGAAAACATTCCGAATGTGATGAATGGGATCCAACAGCGAAGTCTGCTGTTAGATAGACTGAGACAGAGAGTTGTGAGAGAAAGAGTTTCAACTTTTGGTGAATACTAATATGTAGAATAAGTATCTAGTTCAATTCCCACATTTTTCTGCATCAAATGTGTACACTGGAACCTCTATTTACGGACCAAGCCAAGGGTTCGTAAATTGAATTAGTTCGTTTTTTGGGATTTAGATCATAAAAAATTCGCTTCACATTCTTATCAAAATTCGTTGGTTGAGCAACATTATCGATAACCCTAACAATATGGGTATTTCCGGAACGGGCTTGACAAGTACATGATGAAAATGGATATTTGGCACCTTTTTGAAATCCAGGATGGAGACTTCCGATTGAACAATAATCTCGATAACCCTAACAATTTGGGAATTTTTGAAACGGGCTTAATGAGTAGATGATAGAAATGGTACCTTGGAGCTATTTCAAACAATATCTGTATAAACTATGAGGGTATTTTTAAGCGGGTTTGCCGAGTAGATGAGCGATGCCCTTTTGAAGGCCAATATAGCGTCTTCTAGTTCAGAGAAGTTTTCTATAATCATATCATCCGCATCACAAATCAATATACCTATATCTATTCTATCATTATCTTTTTTCGAAAATGTCAATATTTTAGGTTATAGAGATGTCTTAACTGGAATTCGCCATCTTGGTTTTCAAAGTGGCTTCATTCATTGATTTTCGTCATCTACTCGTCAACCCCATTCCGAAAATATCCAACTTTTATTAGTAACATTAGCTAAGAATATGATAAATTGTAAACAACTTCATACTGTACACTTTGACAAACACTTGCGATAAATGAAACCAGAATGGTTCTATTGCACTGTTGAATGAATCTAATTGGGTTACGTTCACGTACTTCAGAAAACCATTGGAACGATTGGAACGTAGTTATTATTATTGAGAGGGAAAAACCCGCGGGAGTGGATTTTCAAAAGCTCCTTCTCCCGTAGGCACAAAACCTCTATCTTTTAGGTATCAACATTTAACAAGCAAACCAAATAATACAATGACTAACACTAAACACTGCTTAAAATAAACACTTCTTAAACTCTATCTTACATAGGTAAAGTATTAACATTAACATAAAAAATTGGCTAACACTATCAGGTTTGGGAAAGGGTGCGCGAAAACAATTTTTTTAAAGAAGTGCGAGACAAATTGAAGTCAAAGACATTGTAACATTGATTGAACACTCTACACATGCTACTGACGGGTTCATTTTTGCCATAATTAGTACAAGACACTGGAAGACGGACAAAAGAGTAGGAACGAATGTTTCGGAGGCGAATATCAATGTTGAGAAGACGGAATAAATCAGGGCAGTCAATGCGAGACAATAACAGATCAGAGACAAAAGACGCTTTGGTCACATTGTGGCGCAAAGACAGTGTTTCAAGACCAATGAGGTTGCAACGATCTTCGTATCTGGGCAGATTGTAGGGATCGCTCCAAGGCAGGTGGCGCAGCGAAAAACGCACAAATTTACGCTCAATACTCTCGATGCGTTGAATGCTGTTCTTGTAGAAAGGAGCCCAAACAACGGCGGCGTATTCCAGTGTGTAACGAACGAGCGAGCAGTACAACGTTTTTAAGCACTGTACGTTAGTGAAATGCTTAGTAACCCTAAGAATAACTCCTAGATTACGCGAAGCCTTAGACGAGATAAAAGCAATGTGATCCTTAAATGTAAGCTTTGAATCCACAAGAACCACTAAATCTTTCACTGTAGTTTCTCTTTTTAATTTGTTTTGCAAGATAGTGTAGTCGGATGTTACGATGGAGCGTTTTCGTGCAAACGTAATCACAGAACACTTCGAGGCATTCAAAAGCATCCTGTTAGTCATGCACCAATTAGCGAAAATGTCTAACTGAGATTGCAAAAACAAAGCATCAGAGTAACTTTTAACTATATGGAATAACTTATAATCATCGGCATAAGACACCTTGAAGCACCTAATCAATGAATCCAGATCGTTTATGTATAGAAGGAAAATATATGGACCGATATGGCTGCCTTGAGGTACGCCGGACGTTACGTCGAAGGATGAGGATAAATGATTCCCGATTTTAACAGACATTTTACGGCCTGACAAGTAAGATCGAAGCCATTGGTTGATTTTATTGAAGGCGGCCGACAGATCGGTGTATATTGCATCAGCCTGCAATCGATCCTGTAGCGAACGAGCGATAAATAATGTGTAGGCTACTAAATTAGTGCAAGTAGATCGCCTGGGAATGAAACCGTGTTGAGTTTCTGAGATGTATCTAGAACAACAATGCACAGTGGTCCAGATCGCTAATTTAGGAGGAATTTTTACTTTCTGACAAACCTGTATAATTTAGCCGTATCATGTCTTAGGATGAATTTGTGTACTTTAGAAGATGCTTCTTTTTATTGGAATAGTTATTAGGGTGGTTCTAATTTATCTAAAATACGAAAATAAACTTTTTACTGATGAAAGATAGAGCTCCACAGTCTTCCACAAAGTTGTAAAGTAACTTATTTTGAATAAATTTGTTGAACATATTAAAGCTCTATCTCTTTTAGTTTTTGTTATACAAGAAATTTAAAAAAAAAGATTAGGGTGTTCCTGAAAAAAACGTTTTTTTAGTATAACTTTCGTATCTTTTACTTTTTGTTAACACAACCTTTGGACAGCTTATTGAAAACTTCAAGCCGAATATTTTTCTCCAAGACACCGAAGGTCTAACTTTTTTCTTTAAAAAGTTATGGACACTTTTCGTTAAAAAATAGCCTATTTCAAGGCTCAATATCGCTGATGCGGGCACCTAAAATTGAATTCTGTTTCCACCACATGAAAGACCATACTTATTGGTATATTTGAGCAAAAATTGGCGAATACGATATTTTTTTAAAATTTGCAATTTAGATTTAAAGTTTGTAGTTTTGCAGGTTCAACGCATTAAAGCATTTACACACATATCGTTGTATTATGAAAAAAGCCACTTTCAAATATCATTCTCTCATCGCAGCAAGCTTTGCATAAGTGAAACGACTGTCAAAAAAGGTTTCTGATTTTATTCGTTTTAAATAAAACTAGTAAATATGGATATTAGTCGAAAAGAGTTGGCGAATTTGCTTATTGCTGGTAAAAAGACAGATGAACTGCTTAAGTTCATTACAAGTAGTAATCCAAATGTAAAATTGAGACTTGTTAATGTTCGAAAGAAATTTTATATTTTGTTAAAACAACCTTTGAACAGCTTTTAGAAAACTTCAATCCACGTTTTTTCATAACTCTGAAAGTCTAACTTTATACTTTCAAAAGTTATGGAAACTTTTCGCTCATAAATAGCCCTTTTTCAAATGTCATTATCTCTGATTGGGGCAAATAAAAGTAAGTTCGGATTGAACCTTAGAAAAGAACATACTTTTAAGTATATTTGAGCAAAAATTGGAAAATATTATTTTTTTTAAGCATGTAATTTTAAATTTACTAACCAAAGTTTTAAATTTTATCGCATAGCGACATAAAAGAAATTGCCTAAAGCCTTTGTATTTCCTTTTCTGTTTTGCTTACATATCAACAATACAGAATGTGTTCATTAAAAATAATTTGGCTATGACAACAATTTATGATTTATATAAGGAGAATTTATTCAATGCCAATTAATTCAAAAGTAGATGCATTGCATTTTCAGGTATATCCAGCGGTGCTCGTTGAATTCGACGTTTACATTTAAGAGAAATTATAGGATCTGATGAAACAAGAAGTCTCTTGAAAACGTCATCAAGATTGACGAGTCGATCGAATTTGCGTGCTTGGAATTCTCGGAATCTGCGAATACTTTTATTCCTGGTTTCTTGAACTTCTTCACTGCACATACCTACTGGCAGCATGTTATGTTGAATAATGCTTCCTCCATGGACCAGGAGTTTATGCACGGTTGGTGAGAGAGCGTACCAACCATACAGGCGTACATAAAGCAATCGTGTATCTTCGGCGTAACTCCGGTAAGCATCCGCGTTAATTCCCAATTTGCTGTTGATGATTGTTAATAGCACATACATACGTTCTAGCAACAGCTCAAACCGAATTTGCGTGCGCTTACTCCGAATCCACAACCTTCTAAATTCCAACATGAAGATTTTTATTTTCTTCCGAGCACTAACAAGTCTCAATTTTACATTTGGATTACTACTTGTAATGAACTTAAGCAGTTCATCTGTCTTTTTACCAGAAATAAGCAAATTCGCCAACTCTCTTCGACTAATATCCATATTTACTAGTTTTATTTAAAACGAATAAAATCAGAAACCTTTTTTGACAGTCGTTTCACTTATGCAAAGCTTGCTGCGATGAGAGAATGATATTTGAAAGTGGCTTTTTTCATAATACAACGATATGTGTGTAAATGCTTTAATGCGTTGAACCTGCAAAACTACAAACTTTAAATCTAAATTGCAAATTTTAAAAAAATATCGTATTCGCCAATTTTTGCTCAAATATACCAATAAGTATGGTCTTTCATGTGGTGGAAACAGAATTCAATTTTAGGTGCCCGCATCAGCGATATTGAGCCTTGAAATAGGCTATTTTTTAACGAAAAGTGTCCATAACTTTTTAAAGAAAAAAGTTAGACCTTCGGTGTCTTGGAGAAAAATACTCGGCTTGAAGTTTTCAATAAGCTGTTCAAAGGTTGTGTTAACAAAAAGTAAAAGATACGAAAGTTATACTAAAAAAACGTTTTTTCAGGAACACCCTAATCTTTTTTTTTTAATTTCTTGTATAACAAAAACTAAAAGAGATAGAGCTTTAATATGTTCAACAAATTTATTCAAAATAAGTTACTTTACAACTTTGTGGAAGACTGTGGAGCTCTATCTTTCATCAGTAAAAAGTTTATTATCGTATTTTAGATAAATTAGAACCACCCTAATAACTATTCCAATAAAAAGAAGCATCTTCTAAAGTACACAAATTCATCCTAAGACATGATACGGCTAAATTATACAGGTTTGTCAGAAAGTAAAAATTCCTCCTAAATTAGCGATCTGGACCACTGTGCAATGTGTCAAAAACTCGAGAACGATGAGCTCCAATAATTTCGATAGTGCACATAAAGATGCGATTCCTCGGTAATTGGGAACTTTGCTTTTGGATCCTTTTTTATAAACCGGAAAAACGTAAGATGATTTCCAGATGGTAGGAAACACTCCGGAACTTAACGACATATTGAAAACGACGGACAGAGGTAGGCAAAGCAACGACGAGCATTTTTTAATGATAGATGATGGAATTCCGTCAGGTCTAGGAGTGTTAGAACACTTGAGTTTTGTGCAAGCTTTTTGTACAATATCGGAAGATATCGTGAAATGAGGTCCAATACTAGTCCTACGGGGAATGTTGTCGGCTGCTGCGGAGACTTGTTGATTATTAAGAGTATCATTGATAAAAAACACTGCTGAATTGTTGGCGAAATAACTCACAGATGTCCGGCAATGAAGTCGCTTCTAAATCACCCAGCGACATAGAAGTGGGTAAACCTGACTCACGCCTCTGTTCATTAACGTAATTCCAAAACTTTTTTGGATTGTTACGAAGGAGGCTCTGAATACGATGAAGGTAGGAATTGAAGAGAGACTTATTAAGTCTCTTGTAACAATGATTTAAAGAGATTCTGATTCTTTAGCATATCGGTTCGGTATTTCGAAAACTTTTTTAGAGCTGACCTTTTGGCCAATTTAAACTTTTTTAGTGTACGATTCTACCATGGAGGATATTCACAGCCATGATTGAGTTTTTTAGGAGTAAACTGGTCGATAGCATAAATCAGTACGTTCGAAACAATTTCAGCCGCTGCGTTTGCATCAGATTGTGACAAGATTTCATTCCAATTGATACGAGACAAGAAAAGGTGCATTCCTCGAAAATCTGTCTTGCGATAGGCATATGTCAGTTTCTCAGTGGTATCTTCGAATGTACAAGGTACACATTTTCGGAGAAAACAATGAAGAGCAGGGTGGTGTTGGCATAGTTTAACGAGAGGAGCTGGAGCACGACAAACGGCAAAGTGATCGGAGAGCTCCTGGCTTCCAAAGCAAAGATCCAAAATACAGTTGTTGTCATTAGTGACGTCACATAGTTGAACTAGCCCCGCGGTGCTGTAACCGTCGAGTAGCTGAGTGATACACGTGTTAGTTGATGAGTGTGATGAGTCTGGGTACAGAAATGATGTATTATTGCGAACCCAATTAATGCCGCTAAAGTTGAAGTAGTTGATTGTAATATATTTGCAGTGTCGACAGAAACAATAAACTTCATCAATTAAATTAAAATAAATTTAATTCAGTTAAAAATGCGGGCCCCCAAAACAGATCCGGGCCCCAGGGTAGTTGCCCCCCCCTGACCCCCCCTCTCGTCGGGCCTGAGGAAAGCTAGTGTAACCAAAAGCGAAGACTCCATATCAAGAAGACATATCTCTTTCCTTCCCCCATACAAACGAGAAGCGACAGAGGTTACAGCGCCTCTATTGGAAGAAGGGAGGAAGCTTTATGTAAAAATGTATTTGTGTGTGTGCATCACTATGGAAAGTACCACCTTTACCCGCAAGTGGCGTTGCTGTTACTGTCTCCGGATTCTGGACAGAGTTGCCAGTCTTCTTGATATGGAGTCTTCGCCAAAAGCCTTTATATTCAAAAATCTGCAAATATCTGCAACTAAACTAAAAAATCTGCAAATATCTGCAACGAAACTAAAAAATCTGTAAATATCTGCGTTATCGAAAAAATCTGCAGCTTGAATTAAAAGTCTGCGAATTTGCAGACTTGTCTGCAAATCTGGCATCTCTGAGTTCAGCATCGAACGTAGTCGCTCGCACGCTTACAGTCTGCTTGCGCCAATGTCGTCTCTCCGTGATGAATTGCGTGAGAAAATCGAAATAAAATAGTTGCAACGGCAACGACTGATGCAGACGGAAAACTAGAAGTTTTTTCTTGCACCAATTTTCGTGTACGTTCTGGTAGACCATTCCGCCAAACTCCGGTTCGTCTGCGTACATCGTTGCGTTTAAACTCCGGTGAACAAGGAAAATAGCGGAGACTAATTGAGACGGCGGGCTCACGAGTTTCCCATGGATCAAGAGGTACTAACTCATGCAGTACTAGAGGTCCCTCGAAATGTCAAACAGAAAATACCTCGATAATCAAGCATGCTTTGCTTATGCGACGATTTTTTACTTATGGTGTGTTTATTTGTTGCCAACGATTCTGCTGCTGTACTGCAATTTCACACGCGTGTCGTCTATTATTGTTTTAACTAGTAAAAATAGAAGCAGGCGCAGGTTTATTGCGAATAGATAGGAAACTAATGCAGTCGTGATTCGCTGGTTGGGCCACAGCCTCTGTCCAACTAACGAATTTGATTCGCAAGTTGGACCGATTGACAAATGTCAAAAACTCTCCAAAGAAGACATATTGTTAGAAAGATTGTCAAAGTAAATTTGACATGAGATTTTGGCCTTCAGATGCTTTTTAGTTGGACAATGGTCGAACTAGCGGAGGTCCAACTAAAAAGCGGTTCAGCTAAAGAGTGTCCAACCAGCGAATCACGACTGTATTACGTTTATTACGAATAGATAGGAAAATAATTTACTAATTTATTTGGCTAGATTAGATAGACTAAAAGATGCAGGAAATGAAGAAAAGGGTTCAGTTTTAGTCGCTACCTGTTACCTGGGAACAGAAACCCACTTAATCAGAGTCGAAAATGTCATTTGCCAAAATCAGACGAAAAGGACGAAAAACCGACGCTACTTTGCGAACCCCAAAATGAAACAACGGCCTATAACAAAGCATGCGGGAAAAATCAAAAGAGAACGTTTTCATTATTTCCCCCGCGCATTCGTTTTCGCTTTGAGATTAAGAATGATACTGGTACCTTCGATATTGAACTTTTGTGCTGGGGAAACGAACATATACTACTAATGATATCTATTTGGCGCTGTTCGATTCTGTGGATTTACGAGCTAGCGATAGTATTGGAAGACTGAAACATGATAGGTGTGCATATTTTCCGTGTTTGCTGTCTTTTAGTTGTATTGTGAGATTCATTGCTTTGATTTCGTTTTATGAAAAAATAAGAATAAAAAATTGTTGAGTGTGAAATGAAACGAGATTCCATATACAGATTGTCATAGAAATACGAAAGTCGCTACTTCTACTACTCGGACTCGGACTGTGTCTTTTTTGCTTTGTTTTGTATGTATTTAGTAACGAAGAAGGCAATGGAAAGACGACGGAGAATTTTTCGAGTTTCATCGATCATTGAATAGATATGGAAATTTTAGGCCTTTTGGGGAACACTCTATGATTGTCGGATGTCCAACACATGACAACTGATTATACAAGTATTTATTGTATTGTGGGGTAATTATATCAAAATAGAATTGCTTGATGAAAATTTGACACAAACCATGACCCATTGGAAAAGAGCCAGGAGAAGAAATGGAACAAAAAAGAAACCGATTTTTCTTCATTTGTTGTAGTAGCTTCGGTTCTATTGCGTTGGCCACGCCAAGATGCTTTGCTTCATTTTCTGTGCAAGCAGAATGCTTTATAGGTGAAGAAAGTTGTCTTGAAAATGGGGAACAACCAGGTCAAAAAAATGCGGACGAACATGGTCAGGCGATTTAAACAGTTTGACGTTTGACTCAACTCGCCTGTGCTAATTGCCCCTAGGAACAAATGCAATTTGCGAATGCGATTGAAAGGCAATTTCAACACTTAGACAAATTTTTTGGCGGCTGAAATGGACTTGGTTATTTTTTGTGTTTTTCAAACATGGCGGTTCATGTTTGGTTTAAGCTTAAATTGTTTTTTTTAAACAATTGACGTGTTCTCGCTTGTATTTTGTTTGTCCAGTGCACTTCATTTAGCCAACGAATGTGAGAAACTGTGCAATCGTGTGTAAGTAAAGTTGAACAAGATCTCTGACCTAAAGTCCTTATGAAAGTCAGATTGTGGTAAGTTTTGGTGTTCAATGCCAATTTCACCATTGATTCTTCCTATAGTTTGGTGGTGATTACGTAGTATACTGCTAAGTTTATGTGAGTAGATAGTGAGTCCGAAAATAAGTATTATTTGTAATTTTACATATTAGGCAATTAAGGGCGATTCAATGGCGCGTTCCGTGGGCGATTTGGGGGCTATTTAAGGGCGAGTAGAGCGGCTAAAGAATGACGGCGGCAAATAGCCCAAATGTTGCATTTGAAATAGCCCCCTAATTGCTAGCAATTCACTGGCAAATTGAAGGGCAATTAGCGCATTCGAATTGGCAAATAGCCCCCCGTTAGCTTAGCAAGCAACTTGCCCTTTTTGACTGGGAAATAGTTGGAGACGCGATTTTTCCCTTGCTTGCGAGCAATGAAAGAGTCCCGTCCGTTCTCGAGTGAGGAGTTCTGATTAAGCTGATGAGAATTAATGAACTCGATACTTGGATTGGCTTAGCAAACCAATGCAATGCTAAATGAAATCAAACGTTCAACGCATTTCCCATACTTGTGAGGCACGTGACGCCGTCTTGTTGGAGCCAAATGTTGTCAAAACTACAGACACTTTATATAACAGACTTGCGGAGAGAAAAACAGTAAAACTAGCAACCATGAATGTAAACTGGCATCACGGAAGCTCCCATAAGTTTTGCATGGGCTTACTCTTGTACTTCCCCTCTCAAAACCCTCATGCTCGTTTGGCTGCACTTTTTGACACTTCGCTAGTCTGTGTATAAAGTGTCTGTAGTCAAAACTATAGGCTTCCAGTTCGAGCAGCAACCAGTCTGTCGACAAGTTTGACTAACCAAGCTGTTGAGAACGGCGTCTATTCGATTCTTCGCGATCAATCTCGGCCTCTATGTTTTCTTCACTGCGTGCGACTTCTAACTTTTCGATTATATAGCGGACCCTACACGAGACAGAAATATTATCAATAAATATATTGACAAGACTGCTTCAATCCATCAATCCCATTTAAATTTTACAGATTCAATATTTTTAAGATGACCTTACACCATCAATAACTTGATCAATAAATGATTTATTGTCAATATTTCTGCTCGTGTAGGTTCCGCTTATGGCGGATAATTATTGGCTCAGATTGCCGATTACGTTGACCATAGTACGGTCGAAGCGCACGAAACACAATCCTCACAAAACGCTGATTTTCGTAATACAGTTGCACAATTTGATGGTGATGGTGAGCCGGTGTAAATCGTTCCTTTATGAAATGGCGAACAATACTGAACAACAATAGCATGACAGTTTGCTGTTAGCACCGGTTAACTACACTTTGCACACTTGGTTTTTTCAAAAATGATCTATACTGTCTTTTGAAAAGAATCAAACTTTTTTTACCAATTTTTCCAAATGTCTATAGTCTAAAAATTACAAATCCTCCAAACAAATGTTGTAGGAGTGATTTTCACAATATAAGCCAAATTTTTGAATAAAAATATTGAAAAATACTTTATCACTTCAAATATTGAAAAATACCTACACTAGAAAAAATCGACTTTAAAGATTTTAAGTCGGTTTGCAAAAAACCCCATCTTTGATTTGCATGAAATTTTGTTTCAAGATAGTTAATTATGTTCCCTACCTTCCGTCAAGAATTCAAGTTGGGCACTTTCAAGTAAAAAAAAAGTTATTTGAAAAAACTTTTCCTTGTCGAAACTAATTTTTTTCAGTGTATTTTTTCGAAAACTAAACGAATGAAAGTCATATTCATCTTAGAACCCATTTTTTACCTGTTAGTTGTCTGATATATGCAAAAAGTATCAGTAACGAATTTGGTATATATTCATAACTAACTTGAATGAGGGCAAAGATAAGCCATTTAACATCACCGATATATGCGAGATTTGACTAAATACCACTTGGCCGTTTACGAAGAAGCATCTTGTCTATGTACCCGCCCGGGATGTAGAGATTGATGGTGTAGTCTCCAACAGGGGCCTTAATTGCGAAGTATGAGGTTCGCTCCTTCAAGAACCCTTTGCTTCGGCCAGTGAAAATTCTGGTTCGCAAGCAATTGCGTTCAATAAAAATCAAGGAGTATATAAAAACAACTTATTTCCATCAGCCTCATTTCGAACCTTTCGCCGAATCTGCTCTTCCAAACTTTAATCTTTTGGGCGGGGCTAGTCTACCTGTCCGCATTTTTGTGCCGCGAGACATGAACTGTCGTCGCACAGTTGGGCATACAGCGACTTACATATTGTAGAAACAAGGCACGCTGTGGAAAATGCGGAGAGAATCAGGAAAAGTTTTCCTACTGTGGACTCCGCATGATCTCTCGAGTTATCCCGGATATAAATTGTGTGGAGACAAAATGAAACATTATTTAAAGGAACGCTCCGATGAGAAATGCAAAAGAACGCTACGCCACCGACGACTAATTTACGTTGCCTTGTACACTAAAGAGCGCGAGTCGGACCATCCCTTTGGGGGAACATCTTCTAATGTGTCTATAAATTTCCGAAAGTGGAAAATCAGTTTTCTCTCCTAAGATTCCTTGTAAAGGCCTGAGAGTGTCCCTTGAAAAGTTCGGTTACCAAACCGAAGTAAGTGCTGCCTGCTCTCGGTAATCTTAGAAACTAGTAGGAATTTCCACATGGAACATCAAAAACCCCAAGCGTCTCTATATTTCAGTCCCTAAATTTTCCCCAGGTTTTACACAATGCATTTGCACTACGATTAAAGGTCAGACGAAAAGAGTACCCGACGCGAACAACCGTGAACAAATCGTCTCCTACTTCGTGGTAGGCAGAAATTGCTTAGAATTGTACGCGAAAGGGACTTTTCAACGTTGGATCCCCCTAATTTTTCCCAATATACGCGACGATACAAATGCAAATGAAAAACTTGATGAAAGCTGAAAAACGGGACTATTGGCACCGATCCGTCGACGGATTAACGGACGGATCATCAGAGAAACAACGTTTCGTCTGGTGGCTAGGGCCTACGTTGTGTATTCGATTCATCCTATGATTGGAATACACGGAACGTTCGTCATATGATTACAGCTAGGTATCGCTTTTATGCTAATTATTATGACAGTAGTGGTGAGTGCAATCATAAAAGAGGCTGTGCTGCTAACATTCTCCCCACAAAACTAATGGTTTTATATTTACCTATCAACAACCATGCCCACATCGTTACAGTTACAGGAGGTTCTCCGTTTGATGGAGTATGGAAAGTACTCTTTTTGATTTCTGGAGAAAACATGGGAGTTTTGAGTTTGCTCCATTCCGGGTAATGAGAAGGCAGACACTTGGATTGGAATGATAATAAGAAGGTGGACATTTAGGCATTAGAAGGCGAATTTTATGAAAGATCGCGTGGCTTCAACGAGTTTTTAAACATTTCTTCTCAGAAGAAACTCAAAAATTGGCAAATTTCCTGGAGCGATAGAAGTTCAGAATGGATGAGGCTCATGACTACATTCGAGTGATATCTCGGGTCATGTACAATCATCTCCGACGTTTTGGGGTCGGGGAGAGCAGGCTCTGCGATTGTGGTGGCGATTATCGCGATATTAAACATGTTGTCTGGTCGTGCGCTAGGTGTTCTAGTACCAGATCTCCGTTAAACGAATCCCTTCAGCGTTCCAGTCCAGTCCGAGGTGCTATACAAAATTCGTTACTGATACTTTTTGCATGTATCAGGCAACTAGCAGTTGGGAAATTGGATTCTGAGATGATTATGACTTTCATTGGTTTAGTTTTCGATAAAAATGCACCGAAAAAAAATTCAGCTTTGGCAGGGAAGTTTTTTTCAAATGACTTTTTTTCCTTGAAAGTGTCCAACATGAATTTTTGACGGTAGGTAAGGAACATAATTACTAATCTTGGAAAAAAATTTCATCCAAATCAAAGATGTTTTTTTTGTAAATCGACTTTAAATTTTTAAAATCGATTTTTTTCAGTGTAGGAGTCGATGACGATTTTTTTCAATATTTTTACTCAAAAATTTGACTGATTCTGTGAAAATCACTCCTACAACATTTTTTTGTAGGATTTGTCATTTTTAGAACTTGAAAAATTAACCATTTGAAAAAAATTGGTAAAAAAAGTTTGACCCTTTTTAAAAGATAATTTTTGGAAAAGCAAAGTATGCAAAGTGACTTTTTGTGACAAAGTTCTCATGTACAGAAAGGACAGAAAGTTTCATTAAAACCTGAGAGGATGCTGCCAACATTTGTTCGAGTTGGCGCGAAATTCGTCATAAGATCAAAGAAGACATCAAACCAAATATTCCGGGAATCTTGTAGAGAAATGAAAAATGGTACTCTGTGAATTGAGAATTTGCAAAACTTGTTTGTTTAGTTTATTTAGAAGATGTATGGTAAATATTGTTATTGTTATTGTTATTTATCAGTGTGCAATCGGGCTGTCTCAACAACCTATTTCTGCAACCTATGTGCATTAACTGTACACCTACCGTCTATCCGTTGCACTTGACAGTGTGTGCAGTGCTTTATGGTCACACCTATGACCGCGCACCCGGCTTCCCATGAGCGTTTTGGCGGCTCAGAGGTGTCCTTCCATGTTGCTCAGGGATACATTGCTCCTATACACATCCATGCATACAGGCATACATACGGGCTTACATTCATACATACATACAAACTATTTGGCGCAAGCTTATAGCGTGTAACGTCGCGTCATCTAGTCTGTCATCCTATGGAAAATCATCCTACCATCGCCTTGAGGTCAACGTCATATTGGTAAATTTCGCATTGAATCCGCTTCTGTCTCTTCCTAATCTCCTTTTTGTCTCCTAGGTCCGAAGCGGATCAATCGACTATTAATTGAAACGGTAAACATACTAGCGGTATTATTAGTCCTTACTCGCGAATACTTTTCCTACAACTGTGCTGTTTCTTCCCTGTTCTAGTCAATATACATATTCATTACATTATGGACCAATATTTATCCACATAAAGTTTGCTCGAAACGAATGTCCGCCTGGTTCGACTCGAACAGACCACACCGACCCGAAAGGGTTGCGTATCATTTCTGAGAGCCGGTGTGCTTGATCGAGTTTAATAATCATAAGAACAAATCCTGAATAATTAACTATCTCTTAGGTGCCAGTCCTGCACTCCTTTCCTGAACTAGCCTCATACTCACGATCAAAAGAGTCGACAACTAGTAGGATCCACATGTCCCCCACCCAAGCGAATTGATCAACTTGCAAGTAGGAGCACATATCTACCAACCAGCCAAGAAGACTTCCGAATCAATGAGAATGGACCATGCCAGTCGAAGGCCACAGGCCCAGCGCCCTCTCGTACAGTGTCATTGTCATTTCTCAGCCCGCCCCCTGGCAGACGTTCATCCGCCCATCTAGACTATGTCAAGATGAGAACCTACAAAGCCTAACTGTTCGTATGTGCTATTCCGTATAGATTTTGGTTTGCTGAAACGAAACAAGAAAAGCAAAATAAAAGCAAAATAATTGTGATTAGTATCGTAGTTATAATAAATAGGTAAACGATTTCTTCTCTGTTGTCCGTTCCCTTGTTCGTAGTCCTCCTTCCTGTTCCTGGTCTGTTCGGGCCACGGGCTTTCCGTTTTCTTGGCCGTCACGCTCGATCGATTTAGACATCATAGCAGGAGAAACAAATGAAAAGACAAAACAAAACAAAATGAAAATAAATGGACGTCTGCTATCTGTGCCTAAATTGATGTTGCTTCTCAGTTTTGCACGACCCAGGGGGGACTTGGCCTTGATCCCAATGCTCTGTCGCCGATGTTACGTGATATTCGTTAAGGAATATTCTTTGTGTGGGGGCCATTCATAAGCAATGTTGTTCGTTTTTTTTTTATCCCTGATCCGCTGATACGTCTAAAATTCATTTTTAGTTTTTATCTCGTTACGTGACGCTCTTCCCCTATTGTCAATATCCAACATCATTTATGAATGGTCCCCTGGTGATATATTTAGAGCAGACAATCCAATGAAAAATAGGATTGACAGGATTTTAGTGCGCTGTTGGCGCCTTGTGTCACATCTTCATGTTTGTTATTCATACTAACAATACCAAAGCATGCGATGTGATGACCGGAAGATTAGAGAAGCAACTCCTCCCCTTCCCCCCAGAAGATGTATGGTAAATATTCGGATAATAAATCATGACACTTTTATTAAATTAAAATTTATTATTACAAATGAAAAGAAGTGATTCAATCAAGTTCAATAATCAAGATACGTTTTTTCTATGGTTTTGCCATTATTTGCTGGAGATTGTATTAATTTTCTTCTTATCATCATGTTATCTCAAAGTGTAATGCAAATATATAGAATGTATCGACATCGCTATTATTCCTTTTTATCTCTCTTTCTGCTGTTGTGTGTGTGTGTTTGATATACAACTCCTCACTTCAATTGGTTCAGCATATCTCGTTCCAACCATTATCATAATTACAATTTTTTATTATCAACCATCATTGTTCAAATCGTATGACTTTTCTAATAACTTTATCGCTTTCCCTATCGCTCGATCACTATCCTTCTAACAGGTTAAATAGAGTTTATATATTCAGTTTTGGAAAAAACGTTCTACTTCTTTTGAGGCCACTTTCGTTCACATTTAATTTTGAACCGCTACTTACAGGCATATTTAATAATTTTATGAAAATCATCAAATAAGGCTTAGTCGTATTCCGGAGAAAGTAAGATAATAGTTGGAAAGATACCACTTTCGCTTCGTATATAATCGTACCGTAATATTTTTATAAGAGTACAAATACAATAATATGACAAATATATAGGTTATTCAACTGTATGTTTTATTAGCAAAAAAGTGAATGTGATCATTGTCAAAAAAAAACTAGCAGTTTTGATTAATTTAATCAATATTACGAATAAACCGATCAAGCAACGATAAGACTGACACAAAACGAACACTCAAAGGATTGACAATACTTGTATGCTGATCTGGTGTAAAAGTGGTACATGTTTTACTGTCCCAAAAAAAATACAAAACAAAGGTCCACGAAACCATAATCCTTGATCGGATTCGTCACTACACTTGTCTTAAATATGTTCGTGTAGCTTACTGCTCTGTGTACGTGTATTGGATTTTTGCTGTGTGATAAGTTTAGTAATTGCTCTCAACGTTGTTTATTAGTTTCGATCTCATCATTCTGCCCCGTAACAGCCGGACAAACTGTTGTTAGATTTGGTGTCTTGGTTCTTAAATATGTTTGCGCTGTTACTTCCCAACCATTGCCAACAGCTGATAAATAGTTTTCCTTTTTCGCATTTTTCGATTCGAGTATTCGTCGTTCCACTTTCGATTAATCTCCCATTAATTCAAACCGGAATCGATAGAGATTTGCTTTCCTTCCCCGTGGGATATTTGCCAAGTGTTGATTCTCTATTGCTTCTCTATTCTACACAGAAAAGGTAATTGATTTTTTTTTATCGTAAACGCGGATTAAATTGTTTTTCTCATTTCGTTTTTCATTTCATTATTATTTGCATGATGGTGTGTTTTTCCCTTTGCCTTCTAAATACCTTCATCGAAGAACACACAAAAATCTAGTCGGAATCGTCTATGTATATGTATATATATGATAATGTACTATCACTATCAGTTTTCTGTTTGTTTTTAATTTGCATTGGAAATTTGCACAGGAAGCTACTGGTATTCGGATGGTCTAGACCTGTGTATTTGTTTTTTGCTCGCGTTGGTCCCTTTGGAACCAACCGTCGAATTCTTACGGGCGGCAACGGTTTTCCTCTCTTTGCTCACTGACTGATGGCTTGCGGCTGGCATCTTCTGGTTCGGTGTAGTTGTCAGGTGTGTAGAAGTTTAAATAGTTTATATCTCGCTTTATCTCAGGGGACGTGTCTTTTTTTTCGGCTAGTAGTGCTGCTGGCAATTTCCATTCCTTCTTCAAATGACCCGGACAACATTTTAAACTGTACACACACAGTCGCGACGGTTTGCCGCCGCCGCCTTACCACAGTCCGGACGAGAAGCCACCGGGAGGAATGCGATTCTTGTTGATAACATGGCCTCCGCCGTTCAGCGACGGTACCGTTGTGTTGATCTCCGCTGCACCACCCGATTTGTAGCCTTCGCCGGTCACCGGGTTGCCCGATTCTGGTGGAGAGTGAAACGAGGAGAGTTTTAGTATGATGAAACTTTATGTTTCGATGAAAGTAGCAGTGCTGACTAGTGTTTCTTAACTTTATCGTTCGAAGTTTACTTATTTACATTTATTGGCAGCTTTCTTTAAGGTTCCTTAAGCTTTGTTGTTCTATTTCTTTCTATAATTATTGATAATTCGGATTCTTCCTGAATTTCTTGATTTATTGCCTTTTTTATTACGTACTGATTTATCTTGTGTACTGAAGCAAACATTTCTAATTTTTAAATTCTCTCAACTTGTATTATTTTGTTCGGATTAATTCCTGTAACTATTACGAGATTTTTCAAACTTATAATATGCCAATTGATTAAACATTCAAAAACTACTACTGATTACTGATACCATAATCAACCCCTATCACCAAATTATCTACCAATACACTTTATGTAATATTAAATCAATGTCAGTTCCCAAAAATAATAAACAACAAAATTAGTATTATAAGTGAAGTAAGCAATGCAACAGACCGTAAGAGTTACCTCCACGCCTCGAGCTCGGCTTCCGCGGCTTGTCGGCGTAATCTTCGACGCCATTTCCGGTGACCGGATTCCGCTTGTTAAACCGGGGCGAGCGGGGTGTCGACGAAGACGATGATTTAGGCGATGCTAGAAAAATGTTGTTAGTATTGAGAGCACTAGTAGTAGAGTTAGTTGCAGTAGGAGTAGTGGCAGTAGTAGTAGTAGAATATGGCTCTCGCTGCTGAGTTACGACGGCGTTGTTGTTGTTATTGTTATTATTATTAGCAGGGTCAGCGTCATGATCGGTCACACTAATAATGATGTCGTCACTGATACAGAGATTAATGTTGGACGCGTAGGTCGGATTCAGCGCCTCCCCACTGGGATAGAACTGATGATGATGATGATGACCGCGCCGGGCCGGTGACCCGAGCAGTCCGTCAAGCACGGACGATGACGTCCCGGCACCGGTGGTACCCGCGTTATAGTGGGTCGAGTAGGCTGAATCCGGGATAGCGTCTTCTTTACCTGTTTTTGGTTTGGTTTTGGTGTGAATGTCCATGACCGCGAAAAGGTTAGGCACAGGGGGTGTGTTAACAAATGGCGGATCGATTCGCACAGGTTGTTGTGAAAATATAAAAAAGATTCCGATTTTAATCATTCAACTACTGGGGTGCACTAGAGAGCGCAATATTTTTTTAGCCACTACAAATTCTGGTGCCAGGCACAATGTGCTCTATTTTGCTGTAGATGTACAAAGCTAGTCGCGCGACACCTGTTTGATAGACAGTAAATGACCTCAACAACGTCGGTAGTCTGGTGTGGTGTAAAGACACGGATTGCGGGTGAATCTAGGCGAACCTCACCTCAAACAGCATGCAATCAGCAACGGGCCCATTTAATTATGGAGAACAGCGCGATGAAATATAGAAACCTGTCACGATAACTAGCGTGACTTTTGGAAAACCCGAAAGTACGCGAACTTAGCTAATGGAAGCAAGGTACAGATGTTCAAGCTGTTCACTGTTTCAACACCTTTGTTATTATGGTGACAACCTGCTTCGATGACAATCCCAATTTATAACTTTGACATCATTTTCTATTTCTACGGCTCCCATAAAATAACATTTCAAACAGAAAGTCTCAAAATTAGTCGGAACGTTAAGCTTGTGATGCTATATCTACAGTGTTCTATAACAGATCCTAAAAAAATAATAGCCCTGGAGAAGCCCAAGTTTATAGATGTGTTAAGATGCGACAAGATTGAAAATCGGTTAATATTATAAAATTAATACTGAATCACGGAAATTCCGCCTCATTATACCAACCGATTTTCAATCTTGTGGCGTCTAAACACATCTAAAATATTGCAATTTTTTCCGCTCGTTTTCTCAGTTTCATAAGAACAAGGGGATTGGAAATGTGGTTATCGAGAAAATAACCCCATGTTGTGTCATGAAAATTGAAGTCTTCTTGATGGCGGGAGGAGTTCCGTAATATCACAAAGTTGCCGGTTCCTGCACTAAGTTGAATCTCTAGTTGAAATGTCACATGGTTTTTGGTGTTCCTGGAAGCATTGGACATTCTTTGTTTCTTCTGAATTGGCCAGGGGCTGTTTGCTTCGGATTTGTAACAGAGCTTTTTCTTGCTGGTATATTTAGCGGCCTTTCCAAAACGAAAAAAATATTGTTACGAAGACTGATTATTTTCTTGTAATTAGCGCAATACTGCATGCATGACGCGCGGCACAAACAACCGATCTTGCAGACAATCCTTGTCGAAGAAGGCGCAAAGCAGTCTCGCTAAAACGTCATCTGACACTAGTTTGATGGTTCGGTGCGATTGACACTCAAAAATCTTTGCTCACTGGAGCAAGGATTCATGGAAACAGACGATCCCGTCCTTCAGTAGATCCACTCATGCTAAGTTCGAATCGATAACTGCACCATCGATCTCAACATTGTGAGCGGGCATGTAAACGCGTTAGTTCTTCATGAAAGTTTTGTTACTAATAACGTCATTTGTTTGCTTTAGACAAAATATCAAAATCCTAAGCTTATCTAGATAAACTTTACACATTTCAAGCATATTTCTGCCTGTAGCGGAATATTGGAATACTTCGCGGACTATCTCTAATCCGAAAGAAGGTCGGATACGGTGGAACCCAGTTCAATATGTTTGATATTAAATGGAAGCTCGGATTTTTTGGCGACGAATCCTGTTCGACATCCATTTTAGGATCATTTGGGTCAATTGAGGAATACATTTAATATACGGTAGAGTACCAATATTTATGGTCTTCCTGAAATTTCACATCGGACACGCCTCAAAAGTATTGGTATCTCGAAAAAAGTCTCCATGCAAAATTTGAGCGAAATCAAAAAACAATTTCATGAAGCGTCGAGATCTGGTGTAATGTTGAAAAAATGTCTTTGCGGAATATTTTTGA